>NW_026067997.1:3481008-3663428 GCF_014885135.2 Alexandromys fortis
ATATGCTCTACTATGTTTATAGCAGCATTGTTTGTAATAGCCAGAACCTGGAAACAACCTAGATGCCCTTCAATTGAAGAATGGATGAAGAAAGTATGGAATATATACATATTAGAGTACTACTCAGCAGTAAAAAACAAGGACTTCTTGAAGTTTGCAGGCAAATGGATGGAAATAGAAAACACCATCCTGAGTGAGGTAAGCCAGACCCAAAAAGAGGAACATGGGATGTACTCACTCATATTTGGTTTCTAGCCATAAATAAAGGACATTGAGCCTAGGCAGTTTGGATGCTCACCTTACTAGACCTGGATGGAGGTGGGTGGTCCTTGGACTTCCCACAGGGCAGGGAACCCTGATTGCTCTTTGGGCTGACGAGGGAGGGGGACTTGATTGGGGGAGGGGGAGGGAAATGGGAGGCGGCGGTGGGGGAAGAGACAGAAATCTTTAATAAATAAATAAAAAAAGAATCTTTGGTTAAATTTGCTTTTGACTGATTCTCATCACTGGGCTTTCTCCTGGTTGGTTTGATGCTGTGTTAGTGGTAGGGGCAGTGATAGAGGGGCATGGCTGAAGGTCACAGCCCTTTGACTAAATTTAAACAGCTGAGAGGTCTAGAAGGAAGGCTTGTGAAGCTGACTTTACCTAGAGTTTACTCTTCACATTTTAAGACTGTGGAATTTTGGGTGAAGAGAATTCTTCTTTGGCAGAGGTGGAGTCCCCCACCCCACTACATCCATTTATGCTTCCTTTTTGGCACTTATAAGTGGGCGCTCTGTTTTCCTTTGAAGGTTGACTTTACATTTAGCCTCTAGCGGCTCTTGTAGAACACTAGCTTTGTAATTGAAAGAGACTTTTTCCTTTCTTCTGTAGCAGGGTGTTACAAACACCATCTATATAATTAAAGGCTTTATAAGGAAAATTAAAAATCACTACCAACAGTCGCAAATATTTAAGGAAAAACACTTCTTTGAAAAGTAAGTACCCATGAGAGTAATTTTTGTGAGTTTGGTCATAGATGAGAAAGATTAGAACTGTGGATGAGGGCCATGCCAATTTGGGTGGTCTGTGCTGCCGCCTGGGGCCATGGTGACATCCTGGTCCAGGCTGCTGCTGAGGATCATGTCTGGGTCTGTGGTCCTACTATGGCTGGGGTCTGAGTTGATGTCCCTGGCCTGTGACGCCACCAGGGTCCTATTGATGTTCAGGCCTGAGCTGCTACTGAGGCCCATGTCTGGGTCTGTGGTCCTGCTGCAGCTGGGGTCTGTGAGGATGTCCGTGGCCCACGTTAGCACAGATGGTCATCAGAACCACGCTGTGCTGAGCCAGCTCCGCCTTTCATTGGCCCAGAGATAACTTGCCCTGTCTCTTGCTGGATATTGCAGCAGGAGAGCTGGCCCTATCCCTCACCCTAGGCATACGTCTCACTTGGGCAGCACACTAGAGCTGACCCTGTGGTCTGGGATGCAGGTGAGCCAGTCCCAAAGGCATGAGAGTAACAGAGCTGACCCTGCCCTCCTTCATATGCCATGTGGTGGCACGGGTGAGAGAAAATCACCCCTCCTTCCCTCACCCATTGCCACCCGTGGCAGGTGAGAGAGCTGGCCCTGGGGTCACGAGAGTGAGGGCTAGCCTTGGCACTCACCATCGGCAGCACACAGGGGAATGACCCTGCCTGGACAGCACACTAGAGCTGACCCTGTTGTTAGATATATTCTGGAGGCCCATAGGCACACAAAGACAGAGTATCATAGTTATAAAGAGAATTGTTACTTTTGAGACAAAGTGACAAGTTTTCAGAGATTTTAGGTCTTTAATAATAAAAAATGAATCACCGATCATAAACAAACTTATTATCTGGCACACAAGTCTGTCTTAAGTATGTGATAGCCATATTTAAACAGAGCAGCACTGTGGCCATTAAAAAGACTTCAGACCAGTGTAACAATTCGTAAAAACAGAAGTTATGGATTTAAAAGAGAACAAGGTGGAAGTATATGGAAGGGTTTAGAGGAAAAGAAGGGAGAAAAAAATGTAATTTTATTATAATCTCAAAAACAAAATAAAATAAATTAAAAAAAATAGATTTCGGCCCAATGACAATTTTAAATGAGCTGTTTCAGGCTCTAGGCTGTAACTCTTATTTGAGACTTGAGAGAGAGAGAGAGAGAGAGAGAGAGAGAGAGAGAGAGAGAGAGAGAGAGAGAGAAAGGAGTTCAAGGTCATCCTCTACTACTTGTAGTTTGAAGCCAGCCTGGGCTATATAGGACTCTGTCTTATGTTTGAAAATATCAAGAAAGAACAAAGAACAAAACAACAACAAAACTAAACAAGAGTCATGATTCTGTTAAGAGCCTGCAAAATCTGAATGGAAACAGGAAGCATTACACTCACATTGTTTGTCAGCCCTTTTACAAACTTTACTAAAAGCAGGTACATAGATGACAAAAGCCAATTGATTTAATTATTATACAAAACTAGAAAACCTGAAAGATAATCTTTGGTCATAGCCAACCTGATTATTTACACATTTCCAGTAAGGCTTGTTTTTATAAGACATTTGTCACTCAGTAAAATCTTTACAACTCATTTAGATTTTAAAAATATAATCCTTAGTTTTCAGAGTCCACCGGAAATAAGACTCAGCAGCACAGGAGGCAGGCCAGGCCACAGAGAGAAGCTTCAGCAGTGTGGTGGGCCACGGGGATAGCAGTGGCCTCCAGGAATTACCTGACCACTGCAGCCTCAGCCTCAACCCAGCCTGCACCTGGGGAGCAACCACTGGGGCCTTGGGCCTTAGGAACCTGGAGGAACATTTCCCAAGGCTCTGTCTTGCTTAGACCCAAATGAGTGTTCAGCAGAGCCATAGCCCCCAACTACACCAGCTGAAGGCAAAGGGATCCCCCTGAAACACAGGCTCCACCTGTTCCAGTTGTAGAAAAAGATGGGTAGACAACAGGGTACAAATACACTCAACAACAAAAAGTGCAATACAGCACCACCAGAAACTAGTGATTCTACAATCGCAAGACCCAAACATCCCAACACAGATGAAGCAGAAGAAAATGATATTAAAAATAACTTTATAAAGATGATTGAGGCCCTTCACTAAGGAAATGAAAAACTCCCTTAAGTGGACTAGACAAGGTTGTCCATGCGGTCCATATCTATTCAGTATAGTACTTGAAGTTCTAACTAGAGCAATGAGACAACAAAAGGAGATCAAGGGGATACAAATTGGAAAAGAAGTCAAACTCTCACTATTTGCAGATGATATGATAGTACACATAAGTGACCCCAAAAATTCTACCAAGGAACTTCTACAACTCACAAATATCTTCAGTATTGTTGCAGGAAGGAAGATTAACTAAACAAACAAAAAA
The DNA here is from genome assembly GCF_014885135.2 of Alexandromys fortis. NCBI lineage: Eukaryota > Metazoa > Chordata > Mammalia > Rodentia > Cricetidae > Alexandromys > Alexandromys fortis. The sequence goes on from NW_026067997.1 coordinate 3,484,392, forward strand.
AATCAGTAGCCCTTCTTTGTTCAGATGATAAATGGGCCAAGAAAGAAACCAGAGAAACATCACCCTTCATAATAGTCACAAATAACATAAAATACCTTGGAGTAATGCTAACCAAATAAGTGAAAGACCTGTATGAAAAGAACCTAAAATTCTGAAGAAATTGAAGAAGACACCAGAAAATGGAAAGATCTCCCATGCTCTTGAATAGGTAAAATTAACAAAGTAAAAATGGCAATCTTACCAAAAGCAATCTACAGATTCAATACAATGCCCATCAAAATTTCAACAAAATTGGTCACAGACCTCGAAAGAACAATGATCAACTTCATGCATATAAACAAAAACAAAACCCATGATAGCCAAAACAATCCTGTACAACAAAAGAACTTCAGGAGTCATTACAATCCCAGACTTCAGACTCTGCTAGACATTAGGACTTGAGTTTTGTGCATGGTGATAGATAAGGATCTATTTTCATTCTTCTACCTGTTGATATTCAGTTATGCCAGGACCATTTTATATAATGAATCTTTATAAACATAAAGCATTTTAATATATTTTTGTTTCTTATTATTTTTGACTACTACTGAGGAAGGTAAAATGTAAATTTTAATGTTTTTTTTGTGGGGAGTCTGTTTCAGAAGAAAGTTCTTATCAATGTATATTTTGTAACTTAAAAATTTTACCTTCTGACTAATAAATGCCATTTTATTCAATCACAAATTGGTTTTAATAGTCTTCATTTTAGGTGATTATTGTTCTTCTAAGATACATCTTTTAGAAGATTAAAAAATTGTTTAATCTATAGGATAGATTTCTTGTGCGCAAAGATGCTAGATTTTAAGAAACTAAGAGTATTTACCTTTATATTCACAAGAGCAGTTATACTTATAAGAATATTTACATTTATTACAAGGTCTTTGAACAGATATTTAAATGCAAATTACATTTTTGACATAATAGAACAAAACAGTCTGGTTTTATTTAAAATATTTGTTGTACATCATATTGTTTTCTCTCTTCTGAAAAGCAAGAACTTCCATTTCAAGTGAGCCATTCTTTATTTAATTTCAATGTCCAGAGTTGGCATTTGAGTACTCATGTTTCAGTTAGACCAAAAACTAAAACAAAGGCAGTGTTTTGGGTCAATAAGATGAGTTGCTTAATGGAGAATCCGCCAGTGTTACTGAATGGCTGCATCTCTCCTATTACATGGCTTTGAGGGTTTCAACTCCAAATGGCTGAGGTCTGGAATGACCAACTCTTCTGTGCACTACCCAAAGAGCTGTTGGAATACTACTAACTCTGAATTTGCTATGCGTCTGGGTTTTTTTTTTTAATGTGCATTAGTGTTTGACCTGCATATATATCTTTATGAGGATGTCAGATTCCTCACAACTGGAGTTACAGACAGTTGTGAGCTGCCATGTAGGTACTGGGTATTAAACCTAGGTCCTCTGGAAAAGCAGACAATGTTCTTAACTACTGAGCCATCTCTCCAGCCCGGCTATGTCTTTTTGATGCGATTCCCTATGACACTATGTACATCATGGAGTCAGATGCCCCTGACTCCCTCACTAAGACCCTAGAGTAGTGCTTCTCAACCTGCAGGTCATGACTCCTTTGGGGAGGTTGAACAACCCTTTCATAGGGGTCACATATATGTCCTGCATATTAAATTATGATTTATAACAATAGCAAAATTACAGCTATGAAGTAGCAATGAAAACAGTTTTGTGGTTGGGGGTCACCACAGCATGAGGAACTGTATTAAATAGGAAGGTTGAGAACCATTGGTGTAGAGCCACCCAGAGTGAGTTGGAGGGAGAATTTGTGTCTTCTCTTCAGAGTCTAGGGGACTCTTGAGTGACATAAATCACTAATGGGACTGACTTTTGCTGCAGTCACGCAATTTTTAGCCTCCATTAACCCAGTCATCACAGACAGCGACTAACAGATTAGCACACAGAATGACATTACAAACCAGTAAATCCAGAATGCCCTCTTCCATCTTAAAATGCCCATTCAGCCGCAATTGTCCTTGGGTCCCCAGATAGCACAGACTTAATATTTCTTTTACCCCCATAAATTATGGTGGAGGCCTCCCTTAAACAGATTCAAATTGAAATGCAAATAGGTAAGTTCCCCAAGAAGTCTCATTTTTATTCAATGGCCGAACATTGAAGCTAAGCAAAATGGCCACTCAAGCTTCAGACAGCAGGGATGGACTCGTCTCCTGGTAGCTAGTCCTGAAAAGTGACCCATGGTGAGTCCAAGCAATGGTCACTTCTCAAACACAGAGGAAAAGCTTAAATTCCAATCTGAAAATAATGCCACACCAAGCTATGCCGGAAATCAAATGAGCATTTTGTCAGCTCATCTTTCCCTGTCACGTGACTGAACTAGTCCAGAAATGGTTCAACTGAACTTTCAAAATGGCAGACAATTCCAGTAGATCCAGCTTCTTTCCAGACTTCTTTACAAATTGGTATCAACAGTGCAAAAATAAAACGAGATTAAGTCCATAGGCATTTATTATGACTGTCCCAAAGCATAAAGCTGAACAACTAGAGTGCACATCACAAGGAAGACAAGTTACAAACCTCCTTTCCTTTGCCAGGCCCATAGTGTGAATCCACAGGCAACTGATGCTAAGACCCTGGGAGGAGAGGAATAAGCTCCCAGCAGCTGGAAATTCCTGCCACCGCAGCCACTGGAGTCCTTAGCCGCTGGCCTTCCTCTTTGTTGTTAGGCCCCAATTATTACCAGGTTTTTAGGCTCATTTAACCCTTCTCCTTACTTTCATCATATTTGACAAGAAAACTGGAAGCAAGTTGGCAAAGGAAAGTGAATTTGCCTACTTTTGACTAGAACTAGGGGGAGGAAACTTTGTGTTCTCTCTCCACCTTTCTCAGAGTGATGTTATTATTATGACGTCATGAAATTAAACCCAGGAGGTGTGCATATGTTGGTTTAGCCCTGAAACAAGCTGCCAGAATTTCTTCCTGAGAGGAAAATTTTGCTTTCTCTGGTGACAGAGCCGTAGTCTATTTTCTTTCTTTCTTTCTTTGCCTGGGGTTCCTGGGGCAAACAATTCTTTGTGGTACTTTGTTTCAGGATCCCCTGTTACACTGTTTCATGATCACGGTCTTCTTTATGGCTGAACAAAGCTCCCTTGTGTATACAACCCACACTTTCTTTCTCCCCTCATTGGTTGTAGTCATCTAGGCTGATTCCACATTGGCTTGTGTAGGGCTGCAGTAAACCTGGATGTGCAGATGTATCTTGATGCTAGCTTCATCTCCTTTAGATAAATACCCAAGAGTGATACAGTTGACTGCATGGTAACTGTATTTACTTGTTTTTTTTTTTTTAAACCTTTTCTACTGTTTTCCATGTTGACTTTACTCATTTACATCTATACCAACCATCTCTAAAAGATTCCTTTTCCTCTGCATTTTCCTCAGCTTTTTAAAAATTTTAACTGGCCTGGGTCTGAAAAAGCCTGGGTTAAAACCGGTCTCGCTGAACATAGCAGACAATGAGGACTACTGAGACCCCAAGAACAATGGCAATGGGTTTTTGATCCTACTGCACCTATTGGTTTTGTGGGAGCCTAGGCAGTTTGGATGCTTACCTTACTAGACCTGGATGGAGGTGGGTGGTCTTTGGACTTCCCACAGGGCAGGGAACCCTGATTTGCTCTTTGGGCTGACGAGGGAGGGGGACTTAACTGGGGGAGGGGGAGGGAAAGGGGAGGCGGCGGTGGGGAAGAGACAGAAATCTTTAATTAATTAATAAAGAAATAAATAAATTTAAAAAAAAGAATCAAAAGGAAAGAAAAAAATAAAGTACAAATTCCACCCAAAAAAAAATTTTTAACTGAAAGCAGTTCTGGTTATAAGTTAGACTCTTAGTGTGTTTGATGCCTCCTTTTCAATGTATGCTTTTGGTGTCTTTGTAGAAGCTAAGGTGGCTGTAGTGACATTGGTATATTTCCTAGTGAGGTCATTAATCCCGTATAGAAAAGCTGTTGGTCTTTTGTCCTTAATTTTTGTGTTCAACAACTCCATTGTCTGTCAGTTCTAAAAGGTGAAGCCTTCAGATCATTCTAAGAACAGAGTTTAGCTGTCCGCAGAGAGGATTCATGGACCCTTCTCTCTGTATCTCTCCTACTTCTCTTAAATCATCCTAGTAGCTTCGGTGAATGATAGACTGTAACCTTTAATCAATAGGTTCTTTCCTCCCAAGTTGGTTTTGTTCAATATTTTATCACAGCAGCAGAAAGTAAACTAGAACAGGGGCCAAGCAAAGACCTTCATTCGTTTGATTCTTTCTCTATCACATTTATTTATATATTTATATTATATATTATTACATTTATATTATTTATATTCTCCATATTTACATCTTCCCTCACTATATTTATTAATCAATTGTATTTCTTGAGTAACCTCTCTGTGCCTCCAATGCTTTAAGTATGACAGCAGATCAATATTGGGAGCAGGAATAATTGGGTTTATAGTGATTTTTTTTCCACTGGAAACTTCCCCATTTGGGGTTAGTGGAGCATTTCATCTTCTGTTTTATTGTGGGGTTCATTTGCTCATCTAATTGCTCATTTTCCAGCGGTGTGCGGATATGTGTGAGAGAGTAAGCAGATGTAAAGGAACGAGCCGCCAAATGATCAAATGAGTGTCACCGAGAATCACAGTGCAGCCTGATTCTTTGGCTGCCCAATTTGAAGAGAATGCACATGTGTGCCTTGGATGATTTACTGACTCAAAGGTAGCAGTAGAATTGAAATTTCCCCTTAGCTAGCAGTGCATACGGAAGTGCTCAGAGCCCTGAACCTTCTCATTTTCTCGTTAGCAGCTGTGGGATTACAGGGTCGCAGATGGCTGGTGTCATAGGGAGAGATTTTCTATTAGTGTTCTTTCATCTTTGCTATTCTCTTCATTAGGAAAAATGACCATCTCAGTTTCCGGGGGTTTATTCATCTGCTCCTGTGTCTTGTCTGGTAGATGTTAACATTTCCCACTGACTTCTGCCACAATATTTTGGACATAGTTCTCTGGAAACAATATCTCTTTTCGTCCTGGAGAAATTCCCAGTTGGTCAGGATGCATGTTAATATATCCCAGGGAAGACTTCTAGTTCATGCTGGGGAAGTCGGTTAATTTGTTAACTCACAAATAATAGTGAGACTTTAAATGTGAACATTAAGGTCAACAGGACAGTTGATGGCATTTGGTCATGATTTGGCCTCTGAAAACCCTTGGCTGATTTAAAAATAAATTATAACAGACAGACCATTAAATTTTATGAACCATGAATGTGCTTAATAGCCCTGTTTAATAAAATAGCCTTAAGTTTTTCCATGGGCCGTTGCTTTTACCTGAGGCTATGTTCAGGTCTCAAATGTTGTTGACAATCTTAGATGTGGTTATTCCTCTCAGATGATAGTGTGGCCACTGCCTTTTCAGAGAATTTATCTGCATTTGACCTCATTGTAAGTTGAGGCTACAAACTTTGGTAGTATTATAAACAGTATTAAAACTAACGGAAACTTTACCTTATTGTAAGTGTGTTATTAAAATTGCCTCTGACTCTATAAAGACTGGTCTACAAAAATGATGATTAAAGGGGTTGGGCTTTTGTCAACAAGTTTCTAGAAATAGCATCTCAACGAAAAATACTTTAAAATCTTATATTGTTATGCATAAAGTGTCATTGCTATAGCATAAAACCTTATTTTAGGTATTTTATGAAGAAAATGAGTTTGTTTAGCTCATAGTTTAGAAACATAAAGTCTAAGATTGAGTACTTTGTGTATTCACCTTCTGGTGAGGGCCTGATGGTTATGGCATCTCACTAGGAAAATGTGTAGAGCAGTCAGAGAGGCATGAAGTCTGTGACTCAGGGGTTAGACTTGCTCTTTGTTCTTCGACTAGGCTCTGCATCTTACATGTTCTACAGCACTGCACTGAAGAGTCAACTTCCAACACCTTAACCCCTGGGGAGTACAAGGCAAATCCAAGTCATGGCAGAGACACATCTCTGCCCCCACCCATGGTATTTTTAAAAAAGAAAAGTTTATCATGGTGGTTAGCAAGTCAGTTTGTGTGTTTGTGTTCTGGCTCCACTCCTTCCCTCCCCTTTTTTATTGTGATGTGGAAGTGTCATATATCAATCTGTTGATTTCATTGGTTAATTAAATAAAGAAACTGCTTGCCCTGATAGGTTAAAACATAGGTGGGAGGAGTAAACAGAATAGGATGCTGGGAGGAAGAGGAAGTGAGCTCAGACTCGACAGCTCTGCTCTGGAACAGAGACGCCATGCTCAGCTCTCCCGGGTAGACGCGATAGCTCTGCGCTCAGAGACACACGCGATGAAGCTCCGACTAGAATCTTCCCGGTAAGTGCACCTTGGGGTGCTTACACACATTATTAGAAATGGGCTAGTCCAGGTGCGAGAGTTAGCAGAGAAGAGGCTAGATATAATGGGCAAGCAGTGTTTAAAAAGAATACAGTTTGTGTGTTGTTATTTCAGGCATAAGCTAGCAGGCGGCCGGGGTGCTGGGGATACAGCCCCACCACACTTGTTTCAACATTATTGAAAATTGATTCTTTTTTTGTTTATTTATTTATTTATTAAAGATTTCTGACTCTTCCCTGCCACCGCCTCCCATTTCCCTCCCCCTCCCCCAATCAAGTCCCCCTCCCTCGTTAGCTCAAAGAGCAATCAAGTTTCCCTGCCCTGTGGGAAGTCCAAGGACCACCCACCTCCATCCAGGTCTAGTAAGGTGAGCACCCAAACTGCCTAGGCTCCCACAAAGCCAGTTTATGCAGTAGGATCAAAAACCCATTACCATTGTTCTTGAGTTCTCAGTAGTTCTCATTGTCCACTATGTTCAGTATACCCAAGAGAGGCCTTATCATACAACAAAAGTATATGCTCTACTATGTTCATAGCAGCATTGTTTGTAATAGCCAGAACCTGGAAACAACCTAGATGCCCTTCAATGGAAGAATGGATGAAGAAAGTATGGAATATATACATATTAGAGTACTACTCAGCAGTAAAAAACAAGGACTTCTTGAATTTTGCATACAAATGGATGGAAATGAAAATTGATTCTTTCCTCATACACTGATTCATACATCGATTCCCCTTTACTCCTCCTAGTTCCTCCTCACCTCCTCTTCCATCCAGATCCACTCCCTTTCTGTCTCGCATTAGCAAAGAACAGACTTCTAAGAGATAACAACAAAACATAACAAAATATAGTAAAATAAAACAACCATTACATCAAGGTTGAACAAGGCAAATACAACAGAAACAAAAGAACACAAGAGAAAGCACAAGAATCAGAGAATCAGTGACCCACTTGTTCTTTCTCTCTCTCTCTCTGTCTTTCTCTCTGTCTCTGTCTCTGTCTCTCTCTCTCTCTCTCTCTCTCTCTGTGTGTGTGTGTGTGTGTGTGTATATGTGTGTAATGACTGACTGAAGTTTTCTCCTGCAGTGGGGCAGGGGAAATGACACAAATACAGAGACCCACAGCCAGACATTATGCAGAAAAGAGAGGAATATAGAGAGAGATAGTCTACTTTTAAAGCTGCTTGGTACCGCTTCAAATAGGATACCATCACAAAGGTAATCTTTGTGTGTGAGCACATGTGAGCCTATTGCTGCTACACTTTACATTGGTATGTATATATCATCTGCTAATTGCTTATAGTGTCCCAACATCCAATAAAAGTGTGGATTACCTAGACATCAAATAATTTTATTAAGAACTTTAGTATTGTTTTTCTATTCACTGGAAACATCACAGATGAGGAAGCTATAGGGCTAAGATATGTGTATGTTAGTGTTGACCCAGAAGCCCATTTTCTCTTTTCTGTGTCCCTTGTCCTTCCTAATCTTTGCTCTAAAAAGTTCACTTTACAGACACTCTCTTTGTAAAGACTCAGTACAGCTGGACATGGTGGGTCTATGCTCATAAAACCAGCATTTGGACGGTTGAGGTAGGAGGATTATGAGTTTGAGGACAACCTAGGTTGGATAGCAAGACCCTCTCTAAAACACCCAGTGATACATACCAAAGGAACCCTTGACCTTTCTGAATAACCCACTCACCAAAGATCATCAGAATAATTACAGAGCACCTAAGTTACATTAAAAAATGGGCCTTCTTAGGGGACAGTAAACACTTATTTGTGACCCCAGCATCTCTCAAAGGAAGTTAGGGAAGGGTGTTGCCAAGAATTGGGGGACAGGTTGGCTTAGTGGGGCTTGACCATAGTTTGTAAACCACATGATGTGGGTTGAATTCCTCTGTATCTCAGCAACTGCTCCCAAGTAACCAGACTGACTCTTCTTATTAATTAAAAATGTTTGGCCGATAGCTTATGCTTATTCCTAACTAGCTCTTATAACTTAAATTAACCCATATTTTTTATCTACCCTCTACCACATGGTGGTACCTTCTTTTAAGATGACACGTTCAACTCCTGCATCTCTTGGGTCTGACTGGAAACTCCTCAGACTCTGCCCTCTTTCTTCTCAGCATTCTTTCTGCCCTGAAAATCCTGCCTAGTTATAGGTCAGACAGTTTTTTTATTAACTATAAGAGCAATACATATTTACAACATACAAAGATTGTTCTACAGCAATATGAGTCTTATCTTGAATATACAAGTCTGGTTGAGCTTCTGCTAAAGACTATGAGCCTAGGATATCTTCCTTGGATGCTACAGTTTGGTACAGTTTGTCCAGGGAGTCATGGATCCATTTGGCAAACAGTGAGTTCTGTCTCAGTGCTCAGTTACCATCTTCTGGTCATTTGTCACTGTGACCTGAAGGGATAGATCATTATTTCTTGAACATGATTCATCCAGCCCTACTTTATTATCTGGAGCCTGCTGAACAGAAGGTTGCTCTGAGGATATCATCTATAGCTAGGGAGGGCCTTCTGTTTCCCTGGTTGCAGGAGAACCTGTGAAATTGATGGCACCCGGCAGCACTTTAAGACTCTAGCATCTAGGACAACAAATGTTACACAGGTTTGAAATGATACCTTGTATTCCATAATCTATTTTGATATCCCTTTAAGTTCTTTCTATCTATCTATCTATCTATCTATCTATCTATCTATCTATCTATCTATCTATTTAATTTCTTGACTTGACCACCATTTGACTTCCTTCTGCAAGGCTTGTTAGGAGCAGGGTTCTTGAGGCCACTGGTGTAGGAAGTTCTTCTGTTCATGTGTTGCGTTCATTGGTTAATCAATAAAGAAACTGCTTGGCCTGGTAGGGTAGAGCTTAGGTAGGCAGAGGAGGCAGAACTGAATTCTGGGAGGAAGAAAGCAGAGTCAGAGAGAGCCGCCATGGAGCTGCCAGGTCAGACATGCTGAATCTTTCCCGGTAAGCCACGATCTCGTGGTGATATAGAGATTATTAGAAATGGGTTAAATCATGATGATGTGAGAATTAGCCAATAAGAGGTTAGAGCTAATGGGCCAGGCAGTGTTTTAATTAATACAGTTTCTGAGTGGTTATTTTGTGTGTAAGCTAGCCAGGCTGCTGGGATAGACAAGGGGTCCCGCTCTCTGTAACAGGCCACTGTGACAGACAGAGAAGGTGTGCAGAGTTTGGCCACCTGAAACCAGCAGGTGTGGAACTCTGGGAAGCAGTACTTGGCCCTCAGCGACTGCTGCTCCTCGGAAGGTTTGGTGCACATTACTTTTCTGTAGTATGAATAGTCCTAGGTAACTACACTCTCGTGCTGAGGTGATTTGGGTGCTCTTCTAGAAGATTTGCTTCCAGATCCCAAATGTAAGACAAACACAGAAACCTTTTTGTATGATACGTCAAATGATTCTGGCCAATGTGTTACAGCTAACAATGTAAAAGAAGAGGGAATTCTAATTAATAATAGGGATTTATTTTACAAGGACTTCATCACAGGCTTTCTTGTAATTAGGGCATAGTTAGAGCTGTAAAGGTCTTGACAACTTGCCAGGCCTTAACTTTATCCCCAGATTATACAGTGAATATGCCAGCTGACAAGTACATTTTAACTAGAGGCAAAAATCTCTGCTCGCCTTCACACAATAGCCTTGAAATAGTTTGAGTGTGTCACCCAAGATCTCAATATCTTGAAATTCCAATCCAATTCTGGCATAAGAAAGTGAAAGCCCAAACCGACTCTGATATTTAGAGGTGGAGCCTCTGAATGGGAATTTTTATAGGAGTGAAAAACATGTGATCCCATGTACAAACTCGTTAGCCTTTTATGCTAACGTAAATCTGTTTCAATCTGAAAGGTATATGATTTTTGGAATGTATTCATGTTAATTCATTTTATTGCATATGTTCTTGGAAGGCTCGATTTTCTTTCAATTTATCTCTCACAAAGAAAGTAAAGTTTATTTCCTTCAAATATTCTCAAGAAAAAAAGTTCTTGAGACAACAGTGCAACCAGTTTAAGAATAGTTGGATGCTGCTGCATAGAGACAGACTGTGCTCCGAGAAAACTCTCAAGTTTCACTGAAGCTGTTCCTTACATGTCTTAATTGGTAAGGAAACTCCCTAAATACTCTCACGAGCTTTGTAAATTTCATTCCCATTCAGGAGTGACAATTATATCCAGGTTACTTTTTAATTTAAAAAGCGAATATTTAGACGACTTGATAAATATTTGTCAATTAAAAAGAAATACTAGCCCAAAGTCACATTCTGTTGATATGTCTGAGTCGAGACCTCATGTCTTGATCCCAATAGTTGCAAAGTTGAATGTGAGTACTGTGATTTTTTTCTCTTCCTTATTTGCCCTCCCAGTCCCAATTTTTGTTATTTGCTACCCAAGTGACAAGCTTAGCAGAATGTAAAGTTTTGTTCTTGTCATTGCATGGGACCATTTCAGAGACAGCTTTGTTTCATCCTGGCATTTCTTTGACAATGGGAGACCATTTTTGTAGAGCAGGCTTACATCTGTCTAAGTTATCTTCTAATTAACCTGACATATGCTTTCACAGGCATAATTCCCTTTCCACCATTGGTCTTTTAGCTTCCAAATTGTGCCTCCCATCAGCAGGAACACTTTGAAACCGTCTCTTTGAAAAATGTGTGCATATCACATTTTCTTTCAAATTGTATACATGTAGTAATGTTGCTCAGTTAAGACATATTAAGAAAGTCTAATTCCTGATTTTTGAGATAAAATAAAATTGGAAATCCTATTATTTTAAAACATGTTCTCTGGTGTATATACTTCACTTTGGAAACTGGAGTCCTATGTTTTTTATTCTGATTGATTTTCAGGGTCTAATATTTCATGGGCTACATATCACTTTTGTCATTTTAATACCCAAGGCAGTGACTCACCAACAAACATCTGAGGGCAGATGCCAGGAACTATACTTTGGGAAAGGCCATCGGCCGTCCTCATTTAACTCCCTGGAAGATTAAACAGCCTACCCTGTTTTCTTGTGAAGATAGAGTCTGATAATAAAAAAATTCTTCATCTAAGTCACAAAGCAGCACTTTTGTTCTGCATGCAGCTTGTAATTAGACTGCTGTGATATCACAGACCGAGAGTAAAGCAGTCTGCGGTATTATGTTATAAATTACATGACTTTATGTGGTTTACAGTCATGTTTGTTCAAAATGTTGTCACTCTGCAATGCTATATGCAAAAATATTTTACTTTTGTATTATATATATATAATTTATTATATACTTTATATATATAATACAATATATATATGTGTGTGTGTGTGTGTGTTTTCTCTGAATGTATGTTTACCACGTGCATGCAGTTCTCATGGAGGCCAGAAGAGGGGTTCAGATGCTCTGAAACTGAAGTTACAAAAGGTTGTGAGCCACCTTGTGGGTGCTGAACGCCAAATCTGGGTGTTCTGCAAGAACAGCAAGTTCTCCTAACCACTGAGCCATCCCTTTAGCCCATGCAGCCGTAATTTTAATAATCTAGGCAAATTTTTGTGAAGTGATAAGTAAGCTAAATTTTATTTTAAATGGGATACTTTTTAAGTATACTGAAAGAATTAGTGATTAGTTGACTATTTTATTTTCCAAATTTATTGACTTTAAATCAAGAGGTACATATTTACTTATTATACTAAAGAAAATATTTTAAAATATATGTATATTGTATATATGTACATATAACGTAAAAATGCATGTGTTTATTATAAGCAACAAAGTATGTGTATGTGTGTATTTCGGAATTGTTCAATACAGTTAATTATGATGGGTATTAACTCATGTTGTTATACTTTTTGTGATGAGAGGACTTTACACCTAGTCCTATCATTTGTTTTCCAGAACACAGTATGTGATCATCACCTCCACAATAGGTCACTTGAACTTTGTCCTCCCTTCTAATTCAGAATTCATTGTGTGTCTGTACAGCAGGATGACGGAACAACATAAATATGCAGATGGTTCAGACAAAACTAGCCCATTTGTTTGAATTAGACTAGGCTTAAAAACAAACAAGCAGACCAACAAACAAACCCAGTTCTGTGCTGCTTTCCTGACGATGCTCTTTGGGATCTTGAGTGAGCATTCTTACAGAAGGTCTAAGGGGAATCCTTTAAGAGAAAGAGCTGTGGAGCTGGGGGCCTGTGAGTTTGCTAAACCATCCCTATCTGTCTGCTTTTGCAGACTCATCACACATTAAAGACTGGGAGTCATCATAAGGTAAAGGGTATCTCTGAGTTTGTTTTAATCCAGTGTCTACCCTTTACATAAATGCTAACTTATAGGAAAACTGATTTATTTTTGTATTCATTCTGGGAAATGCTGATGTACACTGTTCTAGTACGGCTTCAATTCAGGCATTGTGTGAAGTCGTACTAGAACAAGGGGATAGAATTTGTCAGACAGGAGTCCCCTAGGTGCATGTTGTTGTTGCTGGCAGGCTACAAGACTTGCTCTGGAGATCTTTTAGACAAACTCTAGATTTATTAGTAATTCAGTTTTTTTCCTCCAAAGAGAAAGCCAGTCCCTTGATGGACTAGATAGAGCCCTGGATAGAGATTAATCCAGAGCTTTCTCTAGAATGCCTCCCTCCCTCCCTCCCTCCCTCCCTCCCTCCCTCCCTCTTCTGAAGGGCTCTAAGTTGGAACTGCCATTCATGCTGGTGGAAGGGGCCAGGGTTGATCACTTCTAAGGGAAGAGGCCTGAGAATGGGGAGAATAGACAGAACATGGAGTTTCCCCCAGAGGTGAGTAGCTGCTCATGACCTCTGTCTGCAGCAGAAAAGCCAGAAAAGGCAATTTAAATCACGGTTGTGTCTCATAGAAATCACTTAACTCTCTATGTTATTATTTTCTTTATTAAAAGCAAATGCAGGAGAAATTTGTGTTAAGTTTTGCCCCACCTTGTCCTTTGGACTTCGGGGTGTAGCTCGGTGGCAGGGTACTTGCCTAGGGTTTCTGAAGGCTTAGGTTTGACTCATAAACCTCAGTGCATCAGCAAACTCTTTGAAAATTTATACAGGTAGCATTGTCACTCTGTGTATTAAGTGTCAGGAAAGTTAATTTCCCTAGAGCTACTGCAGTGTCTATCAATAGCCAACCTACTTAGAGCCACGAACTCATCAGAATCTGCATTCTTTTGGGGGGCAAGAAATAGCTCTCTGTATAGATGACCTCATCTGTAAGTATCGTGTTTTATCTAAACACAGTGTTGGATTATTAGTGAAGTCTTCACAAGCAAACTTTTACCCTCCCTCCCAAACTAAGCCTTTGGGGGATAATATACACTCCCCCGCAGTTTGGTAGGCGGCAGGCCCTGCCCTGGAACCCCTGGGCATTAAGGGATGCCTTTCTCATGTAAGGATCATGACTCTTGCATTAAGGCTGACTCAGACACTGTGCACACATTGCACATATGCACTGTTTTATGCTTAGGGTGTTTATCGTGGAAGAAGGTAGGCTCAACTCAGAGAGCCATCCTCGCTTTAGCAAATGCCCATACCCTGATTTGAAGAACATCTTTTTTTTTTTTTTAATATTTATTTATTTATTGTGTCTAAGGCCAGAAGAGGGCACCAGACCTCATTACAGATGGTTGTGAGCCACCATGTGGTTGCTGGGAATTGAACTCAGGACCTCTGGAAGAACAGGCAATGCTCTTAACCTCTGAGCCATCTCTCCAGCCCTGAAGAACATCTTATATCTTCTCAGAGGCTCAGAGTTTCATACATTAATAATGAGATGTGGCGATATCTCACGTCGGGGCTGTACTATCAGTTGTTCTAATGGAAAGACAGATCCAGAAGCGCAACAAACCGAGGGCCATTAGCGCTCAAGTTCGTGGGGAAGGTGCCAAGTGGAGGGCATATCCGGACAGAGTCACAGCACATCTCTTTGGAGGTCCACATTTCTCAACTATTTCAGAGAATGCAATATTATTTTCGTATTATAACAAATTCAAATTTGCTTGGAAACAGGCTGAAAAGACACAAAGTTGTAACCCAAAAACCGTAGAGTGAATTTTGAATCTTTCAACAGTTTCCCTGAGAATGTCTCTTTACAATTCTAGCACAGGGGCTTAAAAACACTGGCCCGGGGCCTCAGCCCAAGCATCCCAACAGTGAAGCCTGGAAGCCCCCTGTGAGCAGAGTCAACATCATCTCCATCTTCCAGACCCATCAGCATCTGTGCTGCCTCATGTGCCCTAGGGGCGAGGACCACCATCACAGCGCCATGCCAAGTCCTTCACATATGCTCCTTCCTTTATCTCCACAAGAGTTCTTACAGGGAAAGAGGTATTGTCTGCTTTTCAGATGAATAAACCAATGCACGGGGATTTTAAATTACCTAGTGAATGCCAGAGGCAGACACTAAATGTTGGCCCTTTGAGCAACAAAAGGTTCAGTTTGAGTTCCTGCCCCCGTGGGAAAGCTAACTTGGCTGCCCCCTGGAGTCCTAACGAGCAAGTGCAGCGGTAGGGGGCTGCTGAAGCTCACCCCTCCCTCTCAGAGCCTGCGGTTTAAGGGCTGAACAGTACCATGGAGCAGAGCATCGTGACTGTGGTATCAACCTGCTCTCACAGAATCTAGGACATCCCGCTGTGCACAGCTGGGCTGAAGTCTTACTCTTCAAACAGATTGATCATTTTTCCCTGTTTTGGCGGACATATTGCTTTAATGCCTCCAAGGCCTAAGGATAAGAGGTTCTAGCCAGAATGTTCAGAATGTTCCGAGGGTTTCGAAACTTTTCAGCAGCTAAGACAGAAAACAGAGACTAAAGACAGTTTAGGTGAGCTAAAGAAGTACGTATTAGGTGCTGTGTATGTTTGAGCACTAGCCCCCTGCACCTAGAGAGGACAGAGGAAGGGGTTCGGAAGAATGTCAGCACCTTGAAAGAGGAGAAGTAAACACACCCTTTATTATGCTCTATGACAGAAACTTCTGGCATTATTTTTTATTTGAGGAGCCTGAAATTTAGAAAATGTAACACAGCAATGATCCGAGAGATACTACAACACTTAACAAGCAGCCTGGGACTCTTCCGTCCAGTTTGCTTCTCTGGTTGCTACTGACACTTGGTTGTCAATCTGGCTTAGTATCTTTGTGACTTTCCGCTAGGGTCACTGATTTTGGGCTCTGAACTGCCTTCCAGTGTCCAGTGATATTTCTCAGTTCCTATCTCAAAGATAGAAGGTCCTTTTTAAATTTGGGGTATGAACAGTTCGTGACCTCTGTCACAGGCCCTAACATTTGTGGGGAATGTCATCCTACAATCTTTTGGCTTCTTAGTGGGTGGTCCTTTAACAGCGGCTATCTGTGGACCAATCAAAAGAGCCCCAACATTTTATGCATTGTTTATCAACACTGTCCCTTTGCTTAGCACTGTAACTATGTCCTGATGAAGGGGAATTGAGAGACATTTCGCTTATTTCAAAAACTTTTGGTTCCTGTTCCCTTCCCCTTTGCCCCTGCGTTGTTAGTTGTATTTTGGGGGTGGAAAGTTACTTTATTAGGGGATCATGAGATGAGGTGCTCAGCCAGTGTTGTCTCACTTCCCATATCCTGCTGTAATTTCAAGAGGAGGAGACTTAATGGGTTCTGGTCTCTCTAGGAGGCTTTATTTGAAATTCATTTAGGTACAGAGGTTTTGTGGGTACAATTAGATTAATGATCACATAACAAACTTTTAGGTACAGAGGTTTTGTGGGTACAATTAGATTAATAGTCACATAACGGACTTTTAGGCCAACACAAAGAATGAGTGATCTTTGCCTCATTCAAAACCTCAGTTGAGCTTTCCAGACGTTCTATTAGCTTTTTGAAAACCAGAAGCTACGGCCCAGTCTCTAATTAATCCCAAGAATAATGAGACACAGAGCTATGTTTTTATTCCTTTAATTTTTCTTTCTACTGCTAGCAAAGCATTTCAAGCTGGCTGCAGTCCACAAATGTGTGCTTTTGAATTTGCACTGTGTGGGGGATAATGTGAAATCGTCATCAGGTCAATGAGTTAGAGGATTTTCCTGAGCGTATTATCTAGAATATAACTATTCTCGTGCCGACCACGGGTTCAGTGCTGTAATCCTCATTCTACTTTATAAAAGACTTAATACAAAGTATGTTATGAAGTGTAGTTATTTGAAGTTCTTGAAATTTAGAAAAGGGAGAAAAGTAACACATTAATGGTCCCAGAAAGAAAAGCCATTTATTTAAATTTATTTTATTCAGGCTGGGGAGAGAGGAAGAGGTAAGGAAGGATTCCTTCGAATCAATGTCTTCTGGACATGACCCTGCTGGGCTGTTGTACTCATAACTCAGGGAAGCTGTGGCTGCAGGCACGAGATTATACAAGATTAAGCCGCACGCTCAACATTCCAACAAGGGTCTCACAAGGCTCCACTCCTAGTTGAAAAGCCGCTAACAGCTGACTGGGTTTCTCTGTAGCTTTGGTTCCTGTCCTGGAACTAGCTCTTGTAGACCAGGCTAGCCTTGAACTCACTGAGATCCACCTGCCTCTGCCTCCCAAGTGCTAGGATTAAAGGCGTGCACCACCACCGCCCAGCTGCTTGGTTATTATTAAAGGGCATGAAGTTAGGAGGAGGACGTGGGGATAGATTCAGGAGGATTTGGAGAGGATGTACATACATGATCAAAGTACATTGCATACATGTATGAGATTCTCAAAGCTTAAACATCAAGTATTACATTGAAAAAGAAACAAACAACAAAAAGCAGTCTGGGGTTTCCTCTATCCTATTATTGATTCTGTGGTATTTTGGATTGTTTAATAGGCATGTTGGCAGCTGCTGGCACTTGGTTGTCAGCCTGGTCTTGTGTTTGTAGTGACCTTCCAGTAGGTGTTGGTTCTCACGCTCTCCCAAGGCTCATCAGACACCAATGTGAGTGAGAAGGGTGAGCTAGGAGCCAGAACAGAAAGTCTGTGGGGTGGGAGTGGTGCTTCGGTCAGTTGGAGCACATAGGCACTACTTAAGACTGAGTGTCCTTTTTAGTTTTGTTTGGCATGTTGTCTTGGTGATGCCCAATACCTTAGACAATTTTAAGAGAGACCAGAGACTTACATTTTATGCCAAAAGATATCTATCAGATGGAATTTGCTGGAGGCTAACATTGAGGCTTCAGTTTCACTGGGGATACACACAGAGCAGGAGTGAGTGGTGGGGTCCCATCTGCATTGTTCTCAGGGCTGGAGTTACTTTTTTTTTCTGATGTCAGACATCTGAACGAAACCGGGAGCTGTACTGTGGGTTCGAGTCTGTGTCCTTGGGCTGTTTTGGAGCAGCCTTCCTGAAGAGTCTTCTTCATGAGAGAACTGCCTTACAGTTAGGTGTGGTCCACTGAGCTCCTTTGTATTACTGAGACCAAAGTCCTGCACGGTGCATCCTCCCTTAAATCTTCTCCTCTTCTTAGGAATTGCACTTTCAGCTGAAGATAGAACGACAGCATTAACATTTCAGGCTTCCTGGACAGAGCTTCAGAAGATGGCAGTGTTATTTTCAACTAGATTTCTTTCTGCTCCTGTGATCTGTGGATTTTATTTATTCAGTTTCCTGTCCCTGCAAGCACACAAAATTGAAGGCTGATTAAAATTTCCCAGATGCAATTACATACTTATTTGATGTTACTTTAATTGAAAGTTTTATAATTTTAACCAGTCCTGCAGTAAACTGAGTATGTCACCATTAGATGTCCCCTGGAAAAGTGAACATCATTCTGAGATTTTTCTTTATTATTAAACCCAGACCTTTACACATAACAAAATCACATCCAGGTTGTCATGTGCTGTGATCAAGAATTCTTTTATCAGTGTAATGATTTGTGTTTTCTTGGAAGCATTTGTTCTTTTGAAGTATTGTTGTAATATAAAAAATGCAGCATGTGAGAGGAAGATGCCACGTGACAGAGCTCAGGTGGAGGGGGTTTTATTGAGGGAAAGTGAATGGGAAAAGGGGGAGAGGGGCAGCAGAAGAGAGAAGAAAGAGAGAAGAGAGAGAGAAGAGAGAAATGGGAGGTGGGCAGGGCCCTTTTAAAAGGGAACATAGTGAAAGTGCTCAGGAGGTGCTCTTAGTGGCTACAGCCAAAGTAGTTCCTGGAGGTGGGAACTGAAGCAGGAGGCATGGAGGGGTGCTGTCAGAATCCCAAGGGCAGGCCAGCACAGATGCCTGAACACTAATAAGTACAACAAGAAAAGAATGCCATGAAGAACTTTCAGAAATTCTAAATTAAAGATTATTGTTTGCTTAGCGTTTGTTGGGCCTGCCCTACGTATTTTTTGCAGTCATCCTATATTGTGTTATTTGACCCTTGAAAAGATTTGTTAACTGTCTTAGTTAGGGATTCTATTGCCGTGTTAAAAGACCAGGACCAAAAACAATTTGGGGGAGGAAAGGGTTTATTTCCTCCTACAACTCTTAGGTCACACTCCATCACTGAGGGAAATCGGCGTGGGAACTCAAACAGGGTAGGAACCTGGAGGTGGGAACTGAAGCGGGAGGCATGGAGGGGTGCTGCTTATTGGCTTGCTCCCCATGGCTTGCACTGCTTGCTTTCTTACACAAAGCAGAGCACCAGCCCAAGGGTGGCCCCACCCACAATGGGCTGGGCCCTCTCACATCAATCATTTATTAAGAAAATGCTTTACAAGTTTGCCTACAGCCTGATCTCGTAGAGGCATTTTCTTAATTCCTCTCAGCTGACTCTAGCTCGTGGCACGGTGACACAAAACTCTCCAGGACAGGAAGTAACGTAGCAGGTCCCCTTGAAAGAGGAAACGGCCTCAGAATGATCCTTTTGCTTCAAGTCCTGTTGCCTCTCAGTTGTGGAATTTGCATTCAAAGTCACATTCGTTTAATCCTCCAAGTGTCATATTTCTAATCGCCTCGCTGCCGAGCACGCTTCCTCACGAAAGGATTAGTTCGTTCCGCGCCAGTCGGTGGCTGTGCAGTTGAGCAAGCCAAGCAAGAAGAGCTAGCTGGAGTGTGGCGTGAACATTACCGCTCTCTGATTAAGGCAACAGATGCTGTTCAGAGGACGAGATGGATGCTCTGCTCTTCCTGGTGCTGGTGGAGGATTTCCGTTCCTGGTGGCAGGGGCAGTGGGTTTATCTTGCTTGCTGAATGATGTGGGGCGTTCATTGTGCCAGAACAGACCTTCAGGAATATGGACGCTCTGTGGTTTCTAATGTTGTGACCTACACCTTTTCAAGTTTACAGTGGTACAAAAGTGATGCATAGACGCTGTTCATGGAATTCTGAACTTTGACCTTTTTCTGGGCTAGCAGTGTGCGATGTTTTTCACTTGTGAAGCTTGAGAGTGGCAGTAAGTTGCCGCCTCAGGTCACCCACAATCCCAAAGGCAGCAACGTGCTGGGTACTGTGTCGCCCGATTGAGACTCTCGGTAGGTCTGCCAGGTGTACGACTGCCACGTGACTGTTGATATTTTTAGCTTATGTTGGGTTTACTGGGCTCTAAGTCCATCTTAAGTTAGGGAATATCTGCATGCAACATTGATGTGGAATGACTGTGGGAACAAATAACAATAGACTTTGTAATAATGTACAATATTGTTTGCTGTCATATTTTATATAAATTCAGTGGCTACTTTGGGTTTCAGACCGTGAATGTTTCTTTTTTTTTTTTTTTTTTTTGAGACAGGGTTTCTCTGTGGCTTTGGAGCCTGTCCTGGAACTAGCTTGGTACACCAGGCTGGTCTCGAACTCATAGAGATCCGCCTGGCTCTGCCTCCCGAGTGCTGGGATTAAAGGCGTGCGCCACCGTCGCCCGGCTCGTGAATGTTTCTTAATTCATTCAACTTGCCATTAGTAATGGTTTCTGAGAACTCAAAATCCACAGAATTTTGGTGTTGATCAAGCTGTAGCTGTAGATCATCACTTTGAGTTGGACTTCACCATCTACAGACCCTGCTCAAACCCTGGAGTTTGGCATCAGTAGCTACGGCACGTTGGATCTGTGAACAATTAAAACCACATGCTTTGCTTTCGATAGTTAAGGTCTTCCATTACGTTCTCTGCCAGGAAAAGGTTAATTAAAAAGTTACCAGCCCAGACACCCGGTTGAACTTGTTCAGGGTACTGCTTTTGCTTCTGTGTGAATTGATTCCTGGACTGATATTTGCTTGTTTCCACGAGTGAAGTTGGACTGCTGGTGTTAACATAACCAAGGAAGACATTTCGCCCCTTCTTTTTCTAACAATAATAACATACATGGGCAGCAAGATAAAAGGGAACAGATTGTTTAAAACTAATGACCCTGAAAGGAATTCCGACTGGGTCGACTGGGGATTGCCAGCAGCGCTCTTTTGTACCGCAGCTATTGGATCATCTCAGCCTTTGCCTCCTTGGGAGATGCTGCTATCACCAGCTAGTAGCGCTTCAGTCTGTGGAAAAGTCAGACGGGAAGAAGGGGAAATAAACAGCTCTTGGTCCTATTCGAGCAGTTACAGGGCAACTATCTATTGACATTTTTCAGTTATATTTTCAGAATAAATTTAGAATTATCCATGATTCTAAATTCATAGTCACATTGGTATCTAGGTGTTATGTGTATTCCTATGTAACTGTAGACCTATTTATTTTATAAGCATCTCCCCTTGTTCTGGCACACATGGGACCATAAGGGTCTTAGTTGTCCTATAACTTGATTGTTTTTGCATACTTACTCAGCAGAACTTCCTTACTATATATTTTTATGTTGCTATTATTATGGAATGGACAATAAGGATACCCAGGGTTCTATGTCCTTGAGAATGTCTACAGGGCAAAGATGGCTAAGGAATGTGTTGTAGTCGCTTCAGTCTACACTCAGGTGCTTTTCTGGACTGATGTCTGTGGGCTCAGTCATAGGTATGCAAAGTCTGAGTCTAGGTCTCATTATATAATACCTGTATGATCTCCCTCGGCCTCACTTTACTGTAATCAGAACCCAGGGATGATGATGGTGATGATGATGATGATGATGATGATGATAATAATAATAATAATAATGATACTTTTCTTAGCTGTAAAGTAGTGTCATAATGTCTGACATGTAATAATCGCTTCATGAATGATAGGTGTTAACATTGTGGATTCCAAGGGGAGTTTTAGCTTTGTATTTAATTTCTGATAATTTAAATATGAAACTGTTTTGTATGCATATAAATATGGGTGTTTTAAAGCATCTGCCTTTATGGACTACTTTCTAAAAAATGTCTTTAAAAATAAAATTGGGTTCATCTCAACACGCCAATCAAATTGAAAATGTTAGTTTTCATGCAAATGAAAGATTGTTCTGCCAAGAAGCGTATGTAAGTTGTGACTAATACTTTATTTTGCATATTCAGAATGATGGGGAGAAGTTGAAAAGGGTCTTTGGCTGAAAACCTAGAGCTGGGAAACAGCTCAGTGGCAGAGCTCTTGCCTAGCATGCTTGGCGTCCTGGCTTGGGTTCCTAGTACTGCATAGGTTGGGGGTGCGGATCCTGAAAAACCAGCGGGTAAAAAGTTACAAAGAAAAGTCGTAGACACTTGGTTAATTATGGGTAGGTGATGGCCATGTCTATTTTTGTCATATTGGAGTCTATAAGAGAAAGAAGTTTACATGAGAAAACAGAGAGGGAGAAGGAAGAAACGGACTGAGTAATAACTACATAAGTAGATGCAACAACAACCAGGAAAGATTTAAGGGTCCCTGGACTCTTTGGGTATACCTTTTGTGTGTTTTCACTATGTACTGCTAGCCCTGCCTACCCAGTGCTAAGCTGGTCCCTTGCCCTTTGACTTCTAGTTGAATCAACTTCAGATACCCCTGTGAGACTGGAGGGTATGAGGAGAGTGAGGACCAAGTTCATTCTCCTGACTCTTCCCGCCTCCAATATTAAGTATCTGCAATGTGGTTCCCTATGACAGTTCATGGTTTTCTTTAGGGTACTTCCATAGTTATTTTGTTTATTCATTGCTTCATTGTCTAGCTTAAAGCTAGTCTTAAGATGTTAGGAAACACGCGTACATTGACACTAATTTCTCCAAGCTGTTATATGACTTGGTTTATAGCAGGTGTTCCATGAGTGATTGTTGCACAGATGCATGAAACAGATTCATGGTTAACATAGTTGATGGGCTTGGTCGGTACCCACTGTTCTTAATCTTGCTGACACTCTCAACTTTCTGTGATCTCTACATTGGAAAGTAAACTTTCAGAGAGAAGATTTTCTTTCCTTTATTTCTCCCTCCCTCCCTTCTTCCCTTCATTCCCTTCTTCCCCCCTCTCCTTTCTTCCCCTCCCTCCCTTCTTCCCCTCTCTCCTTTCTTCCCTATTTCCTTCTTTCCTTCCTTCTTTTTGAAACAGAACATCACTATGTACCTGATAGTGGTCTGTAACTCACTGTTTACTCTGTAGTAAATTGCTACCATCTCTTTCTCCTTTCAGGGATTAAACTATACTTGCAAGCCTTTAAGAGAGAAAAGATATGCGGAGGAAAGAGCTATCCACTCTTTTCAATTTATATGCAAATAAATAGAGCATTTTATTTATCTGATTTTGAATAGGCTAATGACATTTTCAGCTAACCTTGGAGTCCTCAGATTTAAGGGGCCAGTAAACAATGAATTTTCAAGAAGAAAGCTTCACTTGAATACTCAAATTTCAATAATCCCATGTAACTGGAAAATGGCAATGTGGAGAACATTTTGTTTGCTATACAGAATTGTAATTTGACAAAAATAATTTCTGTTGATTTGATCAAAAATTCAAGATGTTATAGCCAGTCTCTAGGGATAGTATTGAAAAATGAAGCATGAGATTTGTGACTAATCTAAAACTAGAGGCTGTTGAGGCTCTCATTTTCAAGGTTGAGTTGCTCCTTTAATACACAAATTCTTTTTTTTTTTTTTTCAAGACAGGGTTTCTCTGTAGTTTTTGGTGCCTGTCCTGTAATACACGAATTCTTAAAGGCAATGAAGACCTATCCCTGTAAGTTTTGCTTCAAGAGACAGGATTGACATGGAAATTGTTTACCATGAAGTGATGTAAACCCTCCTTGGGGAAAAAAATCCATGTGCTTTGCAGCCATTTCTTGAGGGTCTATACTGTGGCAGGCTTAAGGGAGTATATTAGTGAACAAAACAAGTTGTTACCTTGTGTAATTGGCATTCAGGTGGAGGAGGCAGAGAAATATTTGTATACTGATGACAGGTAGTCAATTATTTGTGCTATAAAATAAAACATGCAAATAAGGGAAGCGTATATACTGGGTAGGGGTTAGGGAAGATTTCTGTGAGGAGGCATTATTTAAGCAGAGACCGGCATGAAGAAGAGCTATCAGCACATAACCACATAGGGCAAAAACATCCCAGGCAAGGTGAATAGCCAAGGGCTGGCAGAGGCAGAGATGAAAGGTTCATGGTTGTCAGTTTTATGAAAACTCTGAGTCCATCTGCCAGTGGGGGTAGCATAATCACTGTGGTATAGTGTGAAGGCCAAAACATGTGGGTCCATTTCCACCTTGTCTGTTGGTCAGAGAGTTTGGAGGTTGTTCAAATGATCGACAAGCATAGTCATACATTCCAACTCAAGATCTGATTGCTTGGTTCTTTTAACATTAAAATAGCTCATTCAAGTAGGTCCATCCCATCCCGACAGGAGGTCAGGATATGCAAACGTATTTCTGCTCCTTCTTTTGTAACTATGAGGTCATCGGGGAAGGGCTGCATTCAGGATATGTGATCTAGAGCAACTTCACTACGTAGAGAACAGAATGCCAATGATTTGATGTCTCAGAGTGTGAAAACATTAACTGTTTGAGTTTTCCTACATATCATGTTAATAAAGTCTTTTGTTACCTTTTGTTACCTTCCTTACCCCTCCCCCCATTTACATTGGGTATAAAAGCTGTGGAAAAATAAACGTGGCCTATTTCAGTAATCATTAGAATATCCCCCCTCTGTCCTGATATTATTCTATGGCTTCTGTCTTATTCTTTTCATATGTCTTCATATTCTTTACTTATATTTCTAAAATTCCCACACCCCTACTCTGGTAAAAAGTAATTTTGTCGAAATGGGTCCTTGACAATATAGATCATTACTTCTACCATAGAAGCAACTGGGTTATTGATGCCTTGTTAGAGGACAAGTAGTTGCAATGGGTCACAATTCTTCCTCTAATGGAATGTGCCTGGACTCAAATATTTGGATCCTCAGTACCCCCATTCATTCAGCATCAGTTTCTGATGATGCTTCTCCCAGATGTTCCTAATATGCACACATCTGTTCCAGGCTTACAATTAGCATATTTCTAGGTCCTCAATCATTCATCTCTAAATCATGGGGGTTGTGAGGAAGGTCATTCTGGTTTCCTAGTTTATCTTCTGGAGTTATAAGAAACCAGCCTGTGATTTCTTTTCCTTTTTAAAATATGGCAGCGTTCAATTATTTGAAAATAGCTCCTGTATCATCCCTTTTAGCTTTTCTCAGGCTGAATCTCCCAGTTCCAACAACAGGTTGTCTATGAGACAGTTCTTGAAGCATTGACTTCTTTGTTGTGCACTCCCCTTTGAGTTTGTTAAAATCCTTCAAAGTCTTATTCCTAGAATTAGGTATATGTTCTAGATACGCTATGCTGAACTTCAAAGATGGAATTACCATAAACTTCCAGGATGTAAACATATTTCTTTGATCTGAAAACTGTACTTTTTGATCAATGAAGTCTCAAATTGCATCATTTTGTTTAGCATCACCTATGGTTTGCACACGAACTATTCTTCCCAGCCCCCCTATTTTCTAAAGACTTGTTTGCTGAAAGCTGAACCCCTAGTTTGTGCCATCATTTACAAGTGATTAGATCATGAGGATGTTTGCTTGAATAATCAATGGATTAACCCACTGGTAAATTTGTAGTGTGTACGGTATTAGGAGGCAGGGCCTGGCTGAAAGAATCAGGCCACTGTGCCTTTGAAAAGGGTATCTTGTCTTTGATCCCACCCCACCCCATTGCTTCCTTCTCTGGCAGCTGTGAAGTGAGCACTTTTCTTGCTAGGCCCCTCCACTATGACGGTTCTGCATTGCTGTGGGCCTGAAAGCAGCAGAGAAATCCACACATAGAAACCTCTGAAACCATGAACAAAATAAAGTATTTCCTTCTCTAAGCTGATTGCTCAAGTAATTTGTCAAAGAGGCAAAGTTTGATTCATGTAGCACTTGTATTCTATGATTAATTTGCATGTGGCTTGTAAGCAGCTAAGTCTCAACCTTATTTAAGAGTAAGACAGATATGTCAAAATCAGGTGGTACCAGCTGTATATCTTTAGGCAGATTGTATTTAATTGTTCAGAATCAGAGTTTTCTTAATTATAAAATTATGTAGTTAATCAATTATTTCTTACTTGGCTATTGTCATAATTAAGATTATTACAAAAGTGTAAAGCTTTTCAGGGAGGAGAGGTGGGGAGATGGGTTAACCAAAACTAAAGATATATTTAAAAGAACATGAAAACCCACTATACTGTAAGCTAAGTACAGACGTAACTTTTTAAATATAGGTACCAGGCATGAGTAGACAACCCTTCCCCCAGAAGACATTGGTAATTAAGTGAAATTCTCAGTGCCTGTTGTGGCAATACCTACTTAAGGTATGGGTCAGAGAGGCCCCAGAGTCTCCAGAATAACACAGACTCTTGCTAATGGTTGCACATAATAACAAAATGCTAAAATCTTGTATTGAAAACACACACACACACACACACACACACACACACGCTCTGGTTGCAGGAGATAGAGAAATAGATTGGAGTTGACCTGGAAACTTCTGCCCTGATGCCTAGCTTTCAGTGTCAGAAGATGCCATGCAGGCCTCTGGGGGAGAAAGTTTGTCAGTAGACTTGCCCGGCCGGACACCTACCAACATAGGTGAGACGTGTGGGTGCAATAACGTTATGATTGCTATGCTAATCAGCTGTTTAGTTATTGCATATAAGACCTGCTCCATAGGAGGGAATTCATGCTTAGTACTGCAAAGCTGGTTTAAAAGCTCATAGTCTGCTGTGTGTGTGTGTGTGTGTGTGTGTAGTGTGTGTGTGTGTATGTGTGTGGGGTGTGTGTGTGTGGGGTGTGTGTGTGTGTGTGTGGTGTGTGTGTTTCTAAACAGCCATGTTTCCAAACTGCCTTCTAAATATTTATGTTTATAATTGTAGATTAATGCTGTTCTCAATCTTGATCAGTGAAGCTTCTTATTGTAGTGGGCAGCAGTCAGTGCGGAGACACATAATTAATTAAAGACCTGAGAATAAGTGACTGTTGATCGCTCAGCCCTAAAGAGATACTATATTAGTCCTCGCCCCTCCAGGCTGAGAAAACTTTCTAGAAGAAGAGGCAGAAAGAATGCAGGAACTGAAGGATAGGGAGGGATACTAGAAAGGTCTTCTGGACATGATCTGAATCCTGCACTCAGGAACTCTCAACAGCTGTGGTTCCCGCACAATCCCTGCACTAGATCAAGCCAGCAAAGAATCTCAACATGGATGGGGGAGACTCAGGAGATTCCACCCCCAGCTGAAGCACTCTTGGCAATTGATGGTTTTGGGTTATGGGAAGTCGTATTTCTTAAGGATGTGATTGCTTAACATAAGTTGCCCATGCTCATGCAAGCATCACTCAGTGAAATATTAAGAAAGAAAAAGAGGATATTAAATGAAAAATATTTAAAAAGAAAAAGATGGGAGGGGCACATGTTGGGGAGTTTTCTTGAGGAGCTTGGGGAGTTGGAGGTGGTTATGACCAAAAACCATTGTATTATATGTATGAAATTGTCAACGAATAAAGTATTTTACAAGTGTAAGGCTTTCAGGAGGAATTTAGTAATGTTATTACTTTTCTGTCTACAATATAACTCATTTTTTTAGGGCCCAACTCCACTGCCAGTTGATCACTGTATGGAAAGGAAGCTGAAAGCCACCCACCCGTGAGCAGTTATGAATGCATTGCCCCGTATGCCATGTGGACGGTAGACCTGGGGCATAGGTGACTTCTAATAAATTCATACTTGACCAAGGATTCTGTGTGACTTGATTTTAGAGACAAGAGGGGGGAGTAAGGAGCCTGCAGGTTGCATGGTGAGGCCAAAAGGTCTATTTGTAGAGCTGACTTTCTCATTGTCATGGTTATGAAGTGTTAGCAGGATGACGCAGTAGGTGTGATTAATAAATTATAAAACAAAGCACTGCTGTTTGCATGGCTGTGATTCAGCTTGGCTGCCAGAGAGTCAGCCAGTGCCTTGGAAGAGATGGTTTGTTCACCCGACACATAACAAAGTTGAAAGAACTAATTTTCCTTTCAAAAGAGCAGTTAAGTCACACACATACTCCCCCCCCCCCCCTCTCTCCTAAGTATTTTGTTCAGAGCTTTGGGTCCCTTAGAATAATAATACAACACCTCTCACTTCCTTATTTAGAGGAGTAGGATCCAGAGCAGAAATTTAATATTCAGAATGGATAGCATCAGCTGTGGAAAAGTTTCTATGCAGGTAGGAGCTTGCCAAGCCGGTGTCTAAGAAATCACGGATGACACATACAGCATTGGAAACATCTGGATTCACACTGAAGCTTGTCAGACACACAGCGTTGGGTGTAGGCGAGGCGGAGACTGCTTGTTCGTTTGTTTCCTGGATGCTCGGGGTAAATTCAGTTGGGTAAACCTTTTTTTTTTCTTTTATCATTGGGAGCTACAAATTTGGCCGCCAATGCAAATTTTAATCTTGGTTCCTTGGAAGACTTACTGCTTACTGGGATGCAGCTGATAACCTGAGGTGCGAAGTTCTTCCCTTCAGAGTGAGGGATTCAAATGCTTGCCCCTCTGTTTATTTGTATATCATGTCAATGCTGGACCATCCAGGGCCACTTGGTTCGCTAAGAACTTATATAAGAATTTGTGGATATTTACACTCTTCTCTGACCTAGCTACACTCTTTCACCTCAAAGGAATATTAACCCCTAACTTATAAAACCGTCCAACCAAAATAACTCACTATAGAGAAGCACGCTGTCTTAAAGGCCTCTGAGTGACCGGAAGAGGGAAACAATACAACATAAAGCCTGCACAGTTAAGGACGCGTCATCCTTGGGAGGCGTTCAGTGAACAGGCATGAATGGCATCTCGGCGAGATGCCAGGGAGGGATGCAAATTACCGCTGCTCTCCTGCACTTCCGGAGCCGCGACTTCAGGATCCCGGCATAACGTACATCCCTGCACTCACATCAGGGTTTCATTCACTTGCCCCAAAAGCCTCTATGAGGTCTGAGAAGTGTGATCATCAGAAAGTCCAGCTGTAGCCGGGTGGTGGTGGCGCACGCCTTTAATCCCGGCACTCAGAAGGCAGAGGAGGCGAACCTCTGTGAGTTTGAGGCCAGTATGGTCTGCAGAGCGAGTTCCAGGACAGCCAGTGCTATATAGAGAACCTCTGTCTCGAAACAACAAAAATTAAAAAAAAAAAAAAAGGTTCAGTTTCCACTTGTTTTTTTTTTTTTTTTTTTAATTTTAAATTATAACTGGTCTTTACTCTAACCTGGCATCAGGTAAGACATAAGGAGTTTCCTCTGGACCCAGAGATCCTGAGGCAACATTGTGGCGAGCACATATTTGACTATTAAACTGTGCCCATGGTGTAAGGACTGAAGGTAATGCTGTTATTATATCTTTTCTAAAATAAACCTACCTTGGA
Organism: Alexandromys fortis; assembly: GCF_014885135.2. Classification (NCBI taxonomy): domain Eukaryota; kingdom Metazoa; phylum Chordata; class Mammalia; order Rodentia; family Cricetidae; genus Alexandromys; species Alexandromys fortis. Next base: position 3,513,627 of record NW_026067997.1, read on the forward strand.
TATTTTGGCTAGAAATCACTGGTTTAGGGAAGCCAAGGTTGCTTATAAGAATACTCAGCCTTGCTTCAGAGAAGACGTGCTTTGAACTATGTCAACCCCCAGTGCACCCTGGCCAGTCTCTTCCCTTGGAAGTCTTGCCATCTTTCTGTTCAGCTGTGTGTCCGCTCCTGTCCAGCTTGCTTGGGAAGGAAGCAACAGGGTAGAGCTAACCAGCTTGCCTTGGCTGCTTCTATCTCTCTGATGTTTCTAAATCCTTTCTTGTCTCCATGTTGGTTTCCTCTTGGCGAATAACTATTTAGAATTTAACCAAACAATGATGTGCAAGCTTCAAATTTCTGTCTGTTGGTTTAGATACAATAGGTTTTAGAAGAAGAAAATTAAGAGATGAAGGGCAGGACCCCTAGAGGGTGGGCAGAGAAGATGAGCCAAAAAAATTGTAGGAGCAGGGCTGAGTTTTCAAACCACGGCTGTGGTGCAACTCCGTCGCTGTCTTTGGAGCAGGCCTCAGCTGGACCTCAGACACTGTCTCTTTTCAAACACGGTGGAGTGCTTGAGTCATTCTAAATTACAGGCATCCCTGATTTTTCTGCCAAGAGAGACTTTCTCCAGTGTGCTGTGGGGAGGCCAGATGGCCTTGTCATGGCTAATCAGTGGCTCCCAGCGTTCTCAAGAGCACGCTGAGGACTCTGGCTCTTACTAATTAACAGAAGCACAGAGTCAGAGGCAAGAATTAAGCAATCAGCTCCTTCTTCTAATTCTTCTACATTTTGGAAGTCTTCCCGTGATTAGCTTGCTCTGAAAGGCCCCGAATAGGGGGAAAAAAGTATCACTTGGGCTAAGCAAGGGATTATAGAAATTATAGGAAAACTCCCATATGAACTTGGGAAAGAATTTAAATGAGATGCCTAATTAGGGCAACACAAATACAAACAGAGTCAAATTCTTAGCACTTTTCTGTCAGGAATATTTACTTCTCTTGATGGGATTTTTATGAAGTTTTAGGAGTTAGATGGAATCTCGTGACCTCTGATGAAGCCGCATTTTAATATTTCATGCAACATTTGAGAAAAAGGAAACCTCTATCAGTCAAGCAGATCTGTTAAATTATGTAGAAAACACATTTCCTTGGTTGTGAAATAGAGTGTATAATATACACGTTTGACTTTTTCCTTTAGCTTTTCGGTGCTTATTATTTCTGTATTCATAGCATCTAATAGGGTGACTAACGCACCGTGAATATGTCAGAATCCTTGCTGGAGCAAATAGATAAATAGCAAACTTGGAGCAAGGTTCTCTGTGGTGCTCAAGCTGCTGTTTGTTTACAACACAGGAAGCCATAGAGCTGTTGACTAATTTGTTTGTCAAACAGTCATTGATCTCCAACTAGGGGTCTAGGTTCTAGAGACACAGCAGTAAATAAGACAGGGCGAAATGGTTTTTCTCTGATAGCTAATATTCTACTCTTTTAAGTCAGTATGATCCTTCTAAAATGGTAGCAATATGGTAGGTTAAATAAAACAATACCAAACCAAGAGTTTTTTGTTCCCTAAGAGCATAAGCATCTTTTTAGATTCCTTGATACATTCCCATTATCCTACTGAATAGACTGGGTCAGTCCTAGAGCAGTTTACAAGGGTTCCCCATTTCCCGTACCTATCAGGCAGTAAGCCAACAGAGAACAGTGCGCATCACAGATGCGTCTCCACATGATTTCCAACCTCTGCTGACCTGGAAAGAGTTGGTAAGAAAAATTAGATTTGCAATTTCCAAAGCTCTTTCATATATGCATGCTTAAACTAGCCACTGTTTTATGAAAATTATCTTCTTTTGCTTGTAGCCTTTGTCTATTGTTCCTCTTTCTGATGAAATTCCCCCATGGCTTTTTCTCAAGAGGTGTAATCACTGGTCAGTTCTGAACAATATGGCCGATGATGGCATCTATTGGACATTTAAAATGATCCTAGCAGATCTGAGGATTTACACTTTTAAGGCTGGGCGTGAGTCTCGGGAGTAGAATACCTCCATTGCATAAGTGAATGATGAGTTTGGTGCCAGCGCTAACCAACCAACTACCCAACCAGACAACAAACACACAGATTAAACGTGCTCACCAGTAGGGTCCCAAGCAGTGGCTGAAGCTATGACCACCAAGCAGATGAGGAAGGAAGTTCACTGCCAGCAAGTGTTTGTGAGTCTTCCAAGGTGGGAGAAACTAGCCTGGGTGATATTGCAGCATTGATCTCTCTGCTTCAATATATATACTCATCTACTCATCCAGGGATGCTGTGGAATTAGACATTATTTTATCTGGAAGCCACAAATCTGTTTCTTTTCATTATTAGTTTATGAGAACTACATACGATTCAAATATTTCCAGTGAAAATTTGGTGTCCAAATTGAAATGAACCGTTACTACAAGAATTTGAAACACTACCACCAGAATTTGAAACACTAAAAAAGTAAAATATTTTAAAAATAATATAATAATAAATATTAGTTACATGTTGAATAGAGAATATTTAAAATGTATTAACTTAAATAAAACTTGTTACTGATACTGCTTTGTTTTAAGTTAAAATTTTTAACATTTATTTATTTGTATTTGTGAATGTGTGCCCATGTGCGTGTATGCCTGTGTCATGGTCATGGCCAGAAGTCAGAGGACAGCTTGCAGGAGCTCATGCTTTCCTCATCACATAGATTCCAGGAATCAAGCTTAAGTCCTCAGGCGTGGAAGCAAGTGTCTTTCCCCACTGAGCCATCTCACTGGCCTTTGACTTTTTAAGTTAGTCTCTAAGTGTGTGGCTTGCATGATATTTCTCCTAGATAATATTCTAAGCCAATGGCAACACCTCCTTTAATGACTACTTAGATGTATTTTCCTACTCTAAAATAATTGCTGTAGGATACAAGTCCTTACCCTAGAGTACCAAGAGAGTTCTATACATTTAAGCATTCGCTGAGACTTTAATTTTACATTGTTAAACTCTGTCAAGATCTTTTTTCGTCTTACTTGTTACAAGAATTCTACCTACCCCTTTCTTTTCCTCCTTATTTCCCCTCCTTCTATATCTGCTGACCTACATAATTTCTCGTGATCTAGATACTAAATTATTAAATGTTACATTCTCACATTGTTTCTCCTGCCTAACCTTGGCAGCCTCTTCTCCTGTTTATTATAGATTTCTCCTTTGAAATAGTCCCCTGCTGATTGATAAAGGTCTTGTTCACTTTATATTAATGCAACCTTGAATAATGATTAATGTTTCTAGGAATGAGTAGAATAATTAAGATGCCAACTGAAACACATTAATTTCTTCCCTGCACATTCATGCTAAGTTATTGTATTCTCAACTGAATTTTTCTTCCATTTTCAGAAGTATGTCTGTAATAAGCAAACTGAATGTGGGGAACAGATATATGTCAAAAATAGTATTGCCATCAGATGGATATTATAGTAATATAATTAATAGGAATAAGACAGTGTGAGAGAGATTTTCTTCTGGGGACAGAAATGAAATAACCTGATCTGGGAATGCTATCTGGGAGGGATCAGGTGTCTTATTACACAGCCCCAAGTGGAATCTTATCACTGCATTTTCTACTATGACCACTATTTAGTCACTGTGGTTAAATTAAAATTAATTATGTGTACAGTAGTCATAACAGCAACTAACCAGTGATACTGTATTGGGTAAAACAGGTCAGAGCATGTCTGTTATTATAGGAACAATATTAGTCGGATATCTGAGGCTGATGGTGGTTGGAAGACCTGGGATAGGGAGCTGTCGGCATAGAGACGATGATGCACCATGAACTAGATGAAGGCACTGAGGAGTGATGTCATGGGAGCGGAGAGACGGGGCTTCTTCTAGAATGACTTCCATTTCGACAAAGCGAATAGCAGAAGAGGGGCCAATGAAAAGGACAAAGGCTGTCTTCCTTCTTTTTTATTGTTTTGCATGAAGTGTAAAGGAGAAATTAGGGCTAGCAATATAGCTGGATGAGCTGGATGAGAGCTTAGTGGTCCCCAGCACAGCAGGCACTGATACTATGGTACACCCAAAATCCCAGCACTTGGACTTGGAAGGTTGAGTCAGGGACTCATAAGTTCAAGCCATTCACTACATGGTGAGTTTTAGGCCATCCTGGGATGTTTGAGACATGGTTTCAACAAAACACAGAACAAAACAAAACAACTTATTGTTTAATGAAGCTCTTTATGAAATGGCTATTTGCAGACAGGAGTGATAGATATATTCAAACCTACTTTTGTGAAAGACACATTCTTTTATACATTATGACTTTTTTCTATCAAAACAAAACAAAACAAACTGTGCCTTAGATCACATCTGGAAAGAATGCATGGGAAAGTTAGGGGATTTTTGTTCTGGTAACTTATGGAAGTTTGGGCACAGAGTTTTGGTACTTAACATGTTAGCATGTTAAGTTTCAAATGCAATGTGACTTGAGCTTTTGGCAAGTACAGTCTGAGAGTCAGTTTATTACACGCTCAGGAGCAAGCCTGGCAGATGCTCTACTCTTGTGATGCGAGAGAGGCAGAACCTTAACTTCTGTGGGATGAGCCTCTGTACAGATGGGATTTGGTGGGGGTGGGGGTGGGGCTTAAGGATGTGTGGAAGAGCACAGTGTCTTCTTTAGATGTGCTCACCTTAAACTCATGGATCGACTCACTGAGTTGTTTGAATAGTTGATTGAAGGCACAATTACCCTTTATTTTACATGAAGCTCACAGTTTAGGAGTCAAAAGTAATAACAAAGTAGAAATGAAGTAACGAGCACAAAGACTAGTTTCTTGGAAGGTGCTTGACTTTTCAGTCTTGGGAGAGGTCAAGTTTAAGGAAGGTTTGTGTCATGGAGAACCAGCAGGATAAATGAACATGAAGAACCCCTCAGTGATGTACTCAAAGTGAATATTTAGCATTTTCAATTTAACTCTTAGTAAGCGTCTAACTCATTTTCATTAACATAGTTACTGCTGCACTCCTCTTCCTGAGAAGTCAATTAAAAATTTCATCTACTGTTTAAACTACGACTACTTAGAAATAATAAAAATGCATTAAAAGTAAGATCACTTCCCTCCTGCATGTGACCTATTGTCACCCCATGTCACTTCTTCCTGTTATCTCACAGGCTAGCTGAAGCACATTTCTTCTTTTGCAGAGTTCCTGAGCATCTCCATGGCCCTCACAGCATCAGGCTGATCCCCTTGCTAGACTTGGCTGCTCCTGGCAAGTGTGGTGGGTCTTCATTCATTTCTGAGTTTCGTTATCTGCCAGAGATCTTGACTTACAGAAGAGTCTCCATGATTTATTCATTGATTCCTTGCTTAATTCCACAAAATTTTTGAGACAGATAATAAGTATGTGTGCTGATGTGGAATTTTATCCAGCCATAAAGAAGTAGGGAAGTAGACGGATCTGAAATGTATCAAATGTGCTAACCCAGACCCAGAAAGAAAAATACCATATTTTCTCTCATATACTAGCTGTTAATTTTTGTATATTTGGGTGTGGGTGTGAGTATAGGTCATGAACAGGCAGGGACCACAAAAGTAGATAAGTTGGTTTCAAGGAAGTGGGCAGATAATATAATACACGTGACCTGTAAGAAGAAAGGGAGCTATGTGAGGTAGAAAGGCACAAGTTTGGGGAATAGGGCAGGCGCTCAACTGAAGCAAAGTTTTTATAAAAATGCAGTAATGCAATCAACTAATAACTTTGTATGTTAATTAAAAACAAAAATAAGAAGCGAAGTATTCAGAAAAAAACATGTCTTGAAAATTTCTGCTCGATTGATAACAAATTGCATCCAGTCATATTAGTTTTCTGGCTGGGTGGCTTAAACAGCAGGAATGTGTTCTCTCACAACCTGGAAACAAAAATTTGAAGCTCAAGGTGGCAGCAGGCTAGATGTCTTCTGAGGTCTCTTTCCTTGGCTGGCAGATGAGAGGTTATTGCCAGGCCTTGACAGACTGCTTCTTCATGTGTTCACGTTTTCCCTTCTCTAAGGGCAATAGGCATGTAGCCAGGTTGAATTAGAGTTCCCTGATGGCTGTTTTAATTTTATGGCTTTATTAAAGGTTCCATCTACAAATACAGTCATATTCTGGAGCACTATGGGTTACAGATTTACCATGCGAATTTTGAAAGGAAGAAGATAAAGCTGCAGGACAATTTTATCCAAGTATTAATGGCAAGTTGGGGTTTTGAAAATTGGAAGGAAACAAGCTAGGGTATGGCCTTGGACTGTATTGGTTAGAACTTAGTGTTTTATTTGCTGAAAAATTATTTTTGAAGCTTGGCATGGTAGTACATACCTTTAATCCCAACACTTGGTAGGCAGAGGCATACACATCTCTGAGTTCAAGGCTACCTTGGTCTACAGAGCTAGTTCTAGGATAGTCATGATTACACAGGGAAACCCTTTCTCGGAAAAACCAAATGTATTGTTGACTGTGTCCTTTGCTTTACAGAAGCTTCTCAGTTTCAGGAGGTCCCATTTATTAATTGCTTCTCTCAGTGTCTGTGCTACTGTGGTTATATTTAGGAAGTGGTCTCCTGTGTCAGTGAGTTCAAGTGTACTTCGCACTTTCTCTTCTATGAGATTCACCGTGTTTGGTTTTATGTTGAGGTCTTTGATCCTCTCAACAGAGGAATCTAAAATGGCTGAAAGACACTTAAGGAAATGCTCAGCATCTTTAGCTATCAGAGAAATGCAAATCAAAACTACTCTGAGATTCCATCTTACACCTGTAAAAATAGCCAAGACCAAAAACTCTCATGGTAACTTATGGTGGAGTGAATGTGGGGTGAGGGGAACACTCCTCTATTGCTGGTGGGAGTGCAAACTGGTACAGCCCCTTTGGATATCAGTATAGCAATTTTCTGAGGAAATTAGGAAACAACCTACTTCAAGATCCAGCCATACCACTTTTGGGTATATACACAAAGGATGCTCAATCATACCATGAGGACATGTGCTCAACTATGTTCATTGCAACATTATTTGTAATAGCCTGAAAACAACCTAAATGCCTCTCGACCGAAGATTGAATAAGGAAATGTGGTATATTTACACAATGGAGTACTACATTAGCAGAAAAAATTAATGACATCACAAAATTTGTGGACAAATGGATAAATCTAGAAAACATCATATTGAATGATGTAACTGAGACCCAGGAAGTCAAATGCCATATGTACTCACTCATAAGTGGTTTTTAAACAGAAAGCAAAGAAAACCAGCCCACAAATCATAGTCCTAGAGAACCTAGGCAACAATGAGGACCATAAGAGAGACTTACATAGATCTAATCTACATGGGAAGTAGAAAAAGACAAAATCTCCTGAGTAAATTGGGAGCATGAGGAACTTGGGAGAGAATAGAAGGGTAGGAAAGAGTAAGGGAGGGGAGTGGAAAAAAATATATATAGCTCAGTAAAAATAATTTAAAAAAAGTTTCAATAAAAACCCAAATGTGTGTGTATGCATTATATATTTTTCTCATTTCATTTTATAATTCAAAATTAAGTGGTTTGATTCAATATTCAAAGACAGAGACAATATTATTTTTTTTAAAAAAAGATTGAGGAGATCTGGTGAGACAGGAAATGGGTAAAGGTACTTGCTGCCAAGTTTGACAACCTCACTGACTCCTGGAACCTATGTGGTAGAAGAGGAAGACTGACTCCACTAAGTAGTCCCTCGACTTTCATATATGCACTCACCAGCCTCTTTAATAGATAAATGTAGCAAGAAGATCAAGAAATTACTCAGCAGTAGCCATAATAAGTTGTCTAGCAAAAAATGAGACCCACTTCTCAAAACAAGTTCTCAGCCATCATGAAAGCAAGGGTTATTTCCCAGTAATTCTTTCAACTAAGCAATGAGGTGGCTCAGAGAAGATGCTCTTACTGGAGGATCCTGTCAACTTTAAGGACAGACTCCTTATAGGGGTTTGGGTTTGATGTCTCCCAGATCCCTGTGTTGGAACTTGATCCCAGTGCAAATGTTGAAAAGTGGAACCCTGTGAGGGGATTAGATAATGAGGGCACTCACAATCAATTGACACCATTATCTCGGGAGTGGGTTAATTATTGTGAGAATAGTTTCTGCAAGAAGGAGAAAGTCCCACCCCTTCCTTCTCTCTCAACCATGGTGCTTCATCCTTCTGTTTTCTACTGTGGAATGATATAACACCAAGACCCTTAACCAGATGCAGGCCCTTCGACCTTGAACATCTCAAGTTACATAATTGTAAGAAATAAATTCATTTTCTTTATACATTATTCAGTTTTAGATATTGTGCTAGAATAGCACAGCATACCGCAAGACAAAGGATCTACATGAAAGTATTTGTTATTTGGAATTGACTTCTCTAGGAAAAGAAAAATGATATGAGTCATTCAGAGAACATCTTAATTGCTCAAAGTTTATTTTGAGATCACAAATATAAACATCAAGCAATTATCTTGTTGGTAATATTTCCTGACTTTGCCATTGATCAGCATTACTCATTAGTCATATATAGTCATATATATGTATATATATGTAAATATATATATTTGTGAATGTAGATATTACTGCCTTCTATTCAAAGAATGATATAAATGAGGTTCACACTTACTTGTATGCATATATACAAATATACTTAATATAATTTCCTTAAGGAAGACACAAGTTTCAATTAAGTAGGTGAATATGTAGTTTATTTTAGCATTCAAGTCAAAATAATTTTAATTTTATTTGCCAGGAGTTTTTGCCAGAAAGGCCAGTCATTTCTTCTACACTGTCTTTCCATCTTTGTTCTGTTGTTCTGTTCCCTCAAGCCCTGAGGAATGGGGTAACCATCTGAACAGTCTCTTCCTTTTCTCTTAAAGTTAATTGGCTCAAAGACAGAAAAATGGGACCAGTCAGACTGTAATTAGTAATTAGTAGAAATCTGGAACTAGAACAGAGATTCTAATGTTGGAGGTCTCAGTGAGATTTCTGAAGGCACACTGGGGGTAGGGAGAGAAGGGGAGAGAGAAGAAAAAGGAAGCAATGACAGACCACATGGTTTTGAGAGATAGAGGTCCTGCTTCTGACTTCTTGGTTCATTGTAATAGTTTCCTTGAAGTCTGATTTTACTTTCTGTTGTTAAGATTTATTGGGTATTTCTCCAATATTCAATATTCACTCTTATTTGCTTATAGTTAGATTTCATGAAGGTGTTGTTGCAATAAGTAGTTTTACGAAGGTGATGTGTTTTGTGTGTGTGTGTGATTTGCAATACCATTGGTAACTGATGCTGATTCAAATGATCGATGTTTCATTGAGTGATCCATTTTAAGATATTGAGATGGTTTGTGAATTACTGCTAGCCGTGGCTGGCTATTAGATACCACTGTCTATGTGTTAGGTGTTATGATCATATATCAAATGCATTATCTTTCTCTCTCACAAAACCTTATGAGGCAGGGACTGTGATATTTATACTTTGCAGATGTAGAGATGAAGATTCAGAGATGAAAGAAAAGATTCTGTAACATTAATACCCTTGAGGTTTTGAACATATCTTAGAAGTATCTACTTATAAATGTCAAGAGTATTATCACTTTCAAGTTTATACCAGTGTTAGGTTTTATATTGTTTGAGTTGTATTTATTCTTATACACAGTTTTCCTAGAAAACAATAACGGGTCCAGGGTGGCTGAAGTGGAATGCTGAAAGATGAGATGAAAATAACTATGAAAATAATGAGATAAATATAATAGAAAAGATTATAGAAGCTTTCCTTTTTTTTTTTTGAGACAGGTTTTCACATAGGTTGGCTTGACATTCACTGTGTCGCCAAGACTAGCCTCAGACTCGTGCCAATGCTCCCACGTCTATTTTCTAGATGCCAGAGTACAAGTGTGACCCTCCATTCCCAGGTCAAATTTAGGACTTTTGACTATGAGGACCTGATGTGTATTACTAGCAGGAGAGTGGTAGAAGATGCTAGCTTACAGGAGACCAGCTGTAGTATGAAGAAACGAGGACATGTTTGTAGACAAAGTCATAGGAAGCAATAAAGACTGACGTTGAAGATGCAGGAGAGACGGGGTGATTAACAGAATATGTTCTAAAGTGGTTCATTGGGATAATGAAATGAGGCTAGTGGATAGTATAGGTACTGCAAATAGCATTGAGGGAATGGTTGAATTAATAATTTCTAGGTTGAGATAAATATGTGGTATCTTGGCTTGTTTGAAATGGTTGGCCTCTTTCCTACTGCTACAACAGGATATCACAGATGGAGTTAATTTTAAACCATAGAAGCATATTTGTTCTGTTAATCTAGAAACTGGGATGTACAAGTCTGGGGGAGAGCACCTGGTGAGGACCTTCTCTATGTGTTGTAACATGTCAAGGTATCACATGTCAAGAGAAATGAAAGGGTGCCGAGTCCTTCATGTTATAACCAGTGAACCTCCACAATAATAGCGTTTTCTATTCATGAGAGTGATACTGAATGACCAATTGCTCCTTACAAGACCCATTTCGCACAGACTGGTGTTGTTATCTTACCCTGTTGGGGATGCTTCTTTGTACAGTGGGTGGTATTTAATGCAGAAACTCAAAGTGCAGACAGTAAGCATTAGTGCAGTGTTCAGGTACAAATGGGACATCAGGATCACTTCCCCTCCACAGGCTTCAGGTATCATTGTTGAAGAGGGGATAGAAGGCTTGTTAAGGGTTAGAAGTCATAGAACACTGAAGAGAAACAATATCTTCTAGACAGGACTGTGGCTCTTAAGAACTCACAGCAACTGGGGAAGCCTGTACAAGACTTGTACAAGATCAAGCCAGATCTTAGGATGCAGTAGGAAGGGGTGAAAACTCCACTCCTAAGTAAATATCGATAGCTGATGACTTGGGGAGAGCTAGTTTTCTTTATGGGTGTGACCATTGATTGATTGACCATGCACCAATGGATGGCTCTACACTCCGGGGTTTGTGAAGCAGGTGGTATAATTATTATACTTTGCAGATACAGAGACGGAGGTTTATTTTAAAAAGGTATAAAGTAGGAGGGCAGTTAGGGAGGCATGGATATGGATCTAGGATGAGCTGAGAGTAAGGAGTGATTGTTAAATATGGTCAAAATTCATTTATGAAGTTCTCAGAAATTAATAAAGAATAATGAGAAAAGAAGCCCCACCTTTCAAAATTGTTGGAGCCTGGATTAAGTTTATAGCCAGTGAATTTTGGGTGACAAATGTAAACCAGAGTCACAAGTCTTAAAACAAGTAGGAGGATGAATTAACTCTAGAGCATAAGAAAGAATGGGCTTGATAACTTTAAGAATGAAATCACTTGGCTTCCCACTGTTTGTAGTCCAAATCTCTGTTTGTTGTAGAGGCAGCCACCCTTCAAGGTGCTTCCAAAGATTTTTGCTACCTGGTATGTGTGTTGTATCCTTCCACCTAGGGTTTTTAGTACTTGGTATATGTGTTGGATCTTTTCACAAAGAACCAGGGCTGGGCTGTGTGACAAGTACAGTTTGGGAGAGGTGACAGAGTGATTTCTGAGACTGGGTCATAAAGTGCACAGACTACAGGGTCTGTGTCATTCTTTTAGAGTGACATCATCTTTTTAGGATGCATAGGCATTCATGTGGAAACTCACATATACAAAAGAAACCTTTCCCCACAGCCAGTACCAACTTTTAGCCATGGGAGTTGTCCCTTTGGCAGCAGAACCTCCATTTCCAGGAAAACCTTCAGGTAGTTAACAGTCCTGTCAAACAAATGTCCTAGTGTGATATCATGGAGAACCCTGCGTCTGAACCCTAGTAAAGCTGATCTTGAATTCCTGAGCTGTAGGAACTCTGAGTACCACAGGTATTTTGTTTCTTTAGGCAATTAAATTGGGGGCATTTGTTAAATGTTCATATCTATAATCTTGATTTGAAAGTCTTTGTGGGTGGAATCAACAAGAGGGCTTAGTGGCTAAGTTTGTTTCCTCTAAGTCTGACCACCTGAGTTTGATCTTGAGTGAGTAATTAAAAAGTTCTGTGGATATAACTGGGAAAGAATGATTATCATATCAGTGAATGAGTAAGTAAAAGGGAATCTATATTTTTCCTAGTTAAAATCCTTTATTTGATTTAGGAAAAACCTTATAAACAAATCTCTGATAAGAGAACAAGGGAAAAAAGGATCCAACAGTATTTGATGAACAATTGATTCAAAGATAACTGAACTTCATATGCATAATGCATAACCACAGGAAAAGCACAAAGAAAAATAACACCATTTTGAATGTTAGTAATTTAAAGAGAATAAAGCAAAAGCATGATAAAGCAAATTAAAAGACAATGTAGGGAAAGCATGGTGTGGTTGCTCTTATCTGTAATTCCAGCACTTGGGAGGTGGAGGAAGGTGATCAGGAATTTAACAGGTGTTCAAGATCATCCTTGGTTACATTGTGAGTTCCATGAGACCTTGTCACAAAACAGATGAATTAATGAACAAACTAAACTAGGGAAATGTTTGTAGCACACAAAATAGATATTGACTGTTCTTATACTGAAACTTTGGAAACCACATAGAGACAATCTGAAGAAAACTTCAGGGTCACAAAAAATAGAAACAAAACAGTTTTGATCAGTATCTATAAGATATTATCCTAAAATTATCCCCCAAATTTAGTTATGTTAGGGTGAGATACTTGAATAAATTTGGCTGTGTTGTAGTGAGGTATTTATATTTAGATTTTCTTTATTAAATTTGTATTTGTTTAGTAAATTATTGAAATGTTTAGTTTGATTTTTTAAATTAAAAAACAGTTCACATGATGCCTCTGATTATAATTTTCTCAAACCAGTTAGCTCCCTCCTTCCACATTAGCAGGCCTATTGGTGTGCTTACTCAGGGCTTGTGTGGGTCACCATATTTATGAAGCATCGTAGTGAAGCTCCTGTCATTTCTAGGAGCCGCATCTCACAGCAGATTTCCTGGTTCTCTAGCTCTTCTAACTCTTCTGCCCTCTTTTGTATTTCATTGAGCATTAGGTGCAAGAGTTATATTGTAGATGTATCATGTACCCCATGATTAATCATTTTCTGCATTTTACCCCATTTTCTGCATTTTGACCAAGTGTAATTTTTTTCTACTGGTCTCTATTGCAAGAGAAGCTTCTTGAGGGGGGCAGAAGTTACACTTACCTGTGAGCATAAAAGAAGTATTTAGGGCTCACTTAGAAATTATACTGCCTTCCTAAAGAGATGGCAGCAGCTTCTTCTTTAAGATCCATGGCTCCACTAGCCCTGAGTAGTTGACCATGTTTCCAATGCCAGGTGGATTTCCTTTCAGTTAACAGGCCTTAAGCCCAGTGAGACAGTTGTTGGTTACTTCCAAAAGTATAAATACCACTATTGCACCTTCAGGGATATCTTGCCATGGTGCTCATTGTTATAGTTCATAGGCATCATAGCTGGTTAGGACTGTTTTTTTTCCCCCTCAACTTTGGAAGATTGCATGGTACTTTCTGGTACCATGAGAACTAGTCCTTGGGAGGAGGCTTCCAGGCCAGAGCCATCTCAGATTCTCTGAGTCTTGTGTCTGAAGTACACAGTGTTTCAGCAACAGGGATTTACCATCAACCCCTGGAGCCAACCAAAGGCAACAGCGGTGGCCTGTATTGTTTTCGGAGGCCCTAGAACTCTCTTGAGCAACAATTTGAAAGGCAAGTTCTCATTCTTGGTACTAGGGTTTTTATTAGATAATCTATAGTTCTAAGTGGGAGCATTGTTAGCCTAAGTGATTTAACATCATCTAAACTATATATGTATGTCTATACACATGAACTTATAGGTATTATACGTAACTTTAAGGATATGAAAAATAGCATGATTTCTTATAGCTATTTTAGGCAGTTCTCCTATCAGACACTGTCCAAGCACAGCTACAGATGCTCAAGGTACTGTAAATGCCTGTTGTCATCGCAATAAAGTAGAAGGTTCCCATGAGGGCTCTGCTGAAATTCCTGAGGAGATATCTGACAAACTTGTCCTGACTTTGTTTAAAATCTCTGCTTCCAGAAGTTACCCACAGAAGAAATCTGCCTGCCTTTTGTGAACGTCAAGATTCTAAGGGGGCATAATTGGTAATTAGGGGGTTTCCATGGCTCTTCAAAGAGCTTGGTAAGCCACGTGGAAATCTGAAATGACTCCTGGATGAATAAGTGGCAAGTTGCACACCGAGGCTGAGTCATCAGTGAGTAATGCCCCACAGTGACCAAACCCCGAGCGAGTGCTACGGTAATGCGTGCTGCTGCACCTCTCTGGCTCGGATTTCTTGCTGTGTATAGATGCGCACCAAATCAGAACAGTGTTTCACAACATACTTTGAAGGTTTGTGGACCTTTGAAACCAATATCAATTTTCTTTACTGCAGCCATTTCCTTATTGTAATGATATCTCAGTCTTGGAAGGCATCAATAGAAGATGGGAATTGGGCACAGTGGAGAGAGAATCCAGCGCTTTTGAGAAGGACCCCAGGAGTCTGCATGATACTGCCTCTAGCTACACGAGGCTTGTGGGGCTTGGCCTTCGGTGACTCTGAGGATGTGTGTCATCCTCAACACTTGTAAAAAAAAATAGCCAACTGGGAAAGACTCCTCATGAAATGTCTAATTGTTGATGTCTATCACCAATGAGAAAAACAGATTTGAGGATGCAGAACGGGGAGTATTAACGCCTGTGTTTCCCCAAAGCTCCAGAATGGTGTAAGCATCTTCCTGGACCTCAGGTCCTGGCTGGTGATGCTGATGCAAGAGAAGAAAGAGTCCAAAAGTAGTGAAGGAAGAGGAACCCATCAGATTCTGAGGGCTATGTGTGTAATAATTTATTACCATTGCTTCTGAAGCTCAGGATAAAGACATGGATAGACATTGAACACCCTGACAACATTTGAATGGGGCTGCTTAACACTTTACTGTCCGTATGCATCCTAACAGTGTGTGGAGGCATCAGAGATGGAAAAGACATAGAGAAATAGTTTCCCGTCCTCCTATAGGCTAATATAAGCTGTGGAGAGGGCAGAGACAACTGAGTGATGCTCTCTCTTTTTTTAAAGACTATATGATGTTATCTTTAGAGAGTTAATTATTTAGCTTTCTATTTACATATCTCTATTTTTCTCTTTGTTTTCTTTGATATAAATCCTAATTTGTACCTTACCTAGCTTTCATAGTACTTCAATGGGCTATGTAGGCTGCCTGAGGTAAAATGTCATCAACAGTGTCATCCGGCTGTAAGCCCTGTGAACTACAATGGTCCCCAAAGAAATGGGAATTTCCTCCAGAAATCTCATGCTTGGGAGATGGGAAAGACACCACCTGGAGGGGGAGCTTGTGTCTTAGAAAGAGATTTCAAGCAGTTCTAATAACTACCTTGCAGGGTGAGACTGAATCCTAGATAAAGATGGGTCAGTGGTGGGAGTGATCACTCCTTGGCCACGACTGCTTAGATGTGCATGTCCTTGGCCCCTCAGTTTAAGCTCTGATCTCATTTTAAGAGCCTAGAGATGGACTTGAGGGTTTGCTGACTCTCTTTGGTCCTCTTCCCATTATGTCCACATTGAATAAATCTTCTTTTTCTGCTTTCCACTTTTACTTAGGCTCTTTTAATTGGCTGATTGAGGATGAGTGGTCAGACCTAAGCAGAGGCACCCTTAAATTTGATAACAATAGGACTCTTATTCCACCCTTTTTCCTCTTTTGTACCCCTTAACCATTAGGTGACAGACTTCACCCTGAAAGGGCAGAAGTTCCGCAATTTTATAATCAGATCTAAGTTTCCGCAAACAAGATTCATTTCAAACAAAGGGCCATTAATCAACAATGCCCCCGAGAGCAGGGACAAGGAGAGAGTGCATATAAGACCTGAGCCAGCCCTCAAAATATCTCAAAGCAATGACCAAAAAGATCAGTTTCTATAATCCCTCTGATACCTGCCCAGGCTTGCCTAAGTATGCCCAAAGATGGGAAAACTAAAACCTCAACCAATCAAAATGAATCAAAATGGAAATAATGTAACTGCTGCTTGTTTAACTAACTGTGTTTAAGATGACCTAACTCTTCTCAGTACTCCCCTAACTATGCTTAAAAGGAGCATGAATGCTCCTCTTGGGGTCGCCATTTTGTACAATTGGTTGGTCTGCATGCTGACTGTCTCTGCAGAATAAATGCTCTTTGTTTTTACATACTATGTGAGTCTGGGGTCTTCTTGAGCAATTCTAGGACACTTACGACCCTACTATGTGCTCCAGCATGGTATGCTGTGCCACTGCAGGCTCTTAGAACGGGGTCAATCCATAATGGAACTAAATCTCTGAGCCTGTTAACTAAAATAGCTCTCCTCCTCGTCGTCATGCTCCTTTCTCTTCCCCTTTCCCTTCTCCACTCCCCTCTCTGCAAGCGCTCTGTGATTTTACTAATGAAGTACAACTCGGGCACCAATCTTCTCTCTTTATAGTTTGCATCCTGTATCTTTTCAAGGTGTTACTAGAGCTTCCTTCTGGTAGGTTACCTTTGGTTGAGGCGTCTTTCTTTCATGGTACTCAGGTAGAATCCAGGACAGAAAGTTATGATCAGTAGATTATTATTCCAGATCCATCCCAATAAACCAAACCAAGACTTTAATATTTGTTTTCTCCCTGGGTCATTTAACCATGCAAATCACGTTTTTAATGTGTGAGCCTGAGCTTAGCAAAATCCTATAGGGCCTTAAGAATCAAAGGAAAATTTAAAATGTGTCAACTAGTTTCTTAGTGCATTGTAATTCTCTTCTGATTCACCAGCTATTAGTCATGACTGAATACAGAGATGAGTATGTGAATGGAAAATTTCTCAAACTTTCTTATTAAATGGACTTTATGAAAATTGAACATGAATAGACTCCAAAATGAGGAGTTTCTTTCTTCAAATGGCTGTGACTCTTTATGGCCAATTTTGGGAAGAAAGCAGAGATATAAGACCAAGAAAGGCTGTCCTCATCGCCATTCTTCACTGTGTCGTTCACCTATGGAACTTTCGTTCTGTGCTAACTGCACAGCTAATATCCTTTTATTGAAAGAAGTCAATGAGCTAGTGTGAGCAGCAGGTACAGGAACAAATATATATCTTCAAGTTATAATCAATCTGCAAAATTCAGTGAGAATAAAGTAGGATGAGAACACTTGAAGGGTATCAAGGGTTTGCTTAACCTTGTTACAGTCAAAGGAATCGTGATACTGTTGACAGTCAATGGGTAGAGTTGGAATCAAAGTAAGCACCCTTAAAATGGTGCTGTGTGCCTGCATTGGTACAAATCCCTTAACTTTTTCCTTAGATGTGATGGTTGGCATGTCAACAGCCATTTTATGTATGACTCTGATTCGTCCAAGAATGGGCATTTTAATCCAAGTAAAGACAATCCTAAAACAAAACAAAACAAAATGACTAATCAACTAACCAACCAAGAAATAAAAACAAACTATGAGAGCTACAGGAGATGACCAAGCCTTCAGAATCATTTGTAGCAGTTGATTGGCTGAAGGAAGAGTCCCTCGGGACAACAGAAAAGACTGAAGCAGAAATGCTTTCTTGGTCTTGGCTGTTGTGAGAGATCCATGACTCTTTGAACCTAGCTCTGGTTAATTTTTGTTACTTCCTATGAATGCCACAGTTGCTGTGTTGTCCTCAGTTTTTCCTTTGTTATGTATTTGCTCAGATGCTCATATTTCCCATAGACCTGGCGTGGTTGTTTAATTTAGGTTGAAAATGGATTCTCCCAGGTATATCTACTAAGTTTAATTCCTGGGTAATGGGAAACCAATCAAACTGAATTAATAAATCCAGGTTTATTCTGAACACCGCATTCCTAGGTGGCTCCAGGGAAAGTTGAGGAGTCCATGAGAGGAAATCGTGAGGTGGAGGCTTTTAATACCTTCAGGGGTGGAGTCGCTGATGGCAGGCTTTCTTGGGAAAAAAAAGACTCAGTGAGTCTGCACTGAGGCAACTCCGGGGGAGGGGGCTTGGGGTAGAACAATATCTACTTTTTTTTTTTCTTTGCAGCTTCTGAGAGAATTTATTTCCAAACTAAAAGTATTCTCTAAAGAGTCATTTCAATCTATATAATTATGCCGCAGGGTGCTTGTCAACGTATTTAGAAACACATTGTAGAATAATTAAGAGTTAATATCTCCAACTAATTCAATCAATAAAGAAGGGAGTGAACTAAAGAGATATTTTCAAAAGGAAGTTTTCAGTAAATAAAATAAATTAAAGATGGCCAACATCTTTAGTCACCCGTAAAAACAAATTAAAACTACACTGAAATTGTAACTCACCCTAGTCAGAACGGCTAGCATCAAGAAAAAACAAAACAAAACAAGTGCTGGTGTGGATATAAGGGAGTAAATGGTTCTTATACAGTGTTGTGGGAATGTAAATGAGTTCAGCTTTAATGGAAATATATATGAGGATTCTTTAGGAAACTAGAAATAGAACTACTATTTAATTCAACTGTACTATTTCTGGGGTATACCTAAAATAATCAAAATGTACCCCAATCTTAGTTGCTGCACTATTTGTAATAGTTAAGTTATAGAATCAGTGAGTGCCCATCAATGGTTAAGTAAAATGTTTAACTTAACACACACACACACACACACACACACACACACACACACACACGTCATTATTCAATTACTAAGAAGAAAGAGGTTGGGATGATAGCTTAGTTCAGTCCTGGAGCACTTTCTAGAATATGCAAGGCCCTAGGTTTAATCCCCCAAAACAACAGCATCAACAACAAAACTCCAAACAAACAACAACAAAATAATATCATCCATAGTAAAATGGGTAAAATGGGTAGAACTGTGAATCATTGTGTCAGGACAGTAAAGATGTGGAGAGACAGGCATTCAGATTATTATATGAAAGGAGCCAGGCGGCAGAGACTTGTTTCTCCACATGGGCTACATGAAACAAACAGGCTGTGCTCAAGAGTGGTCCACAATACATGAACGAAAGCGAAGGTGGGTGCCGTGTAAATAAGCTATAAAAGATCAGAGATCATGTGGTGCAGGGCTGTTGAGCATCTGTCTTTTTTCTTGGATCACTATTAGCTCATTCCTTGCCTCTTTCTTTCTTAATCAGCTGCCCTCATTTCTATTACTGTTTAAGATAATTCCCTGGGCCAGTTCCTTGTTCCAGGACACAAGAACATGCAAGTCTTAGTAGGCGCCTGTTAGGTCTGAGTCAGTACATATGTCCAGAAATGACAATCCTGGCTCAGTTCAAGCTGGACTATAGGAAGATTTCTGGCAGTTAGATAAAAACCAACATTCCCTAGGATCTTGTGAAACAGGTTTTCTGTCTGCAAACAGGAGTCCTTTTCCTTGCCTCTCCATTGACATATATCTGTAGTACCTATCAGCATATCAAAGTCCATGTGATGTGGGATGTCCTTCTATATATATGTTGCTTTTATTGGTTAATGAATAAAGCTCTTTGGCCAATGACTTAGCAGAGTAAAGCCAGGCAGGAAACCAGAACACACATATATATATATATATATATATATATATATATATATAGATAGATAGAGAGTAGGCAGAGTCAAGGAGATAACTATATAGCTGCTGAAGGAGAAAGACACCCAGAACCTTTACTGGTAAGCAACAGCCTCATGGTGATATACAGATTAATAAGATTTAAAACAAAAGAGCTAGCTAG
Organism: Alexandromys fortis; assembly: GCF_014885135.2. Taxonomy (NCBI): domain Eukaryota; kingdom Metazoa; phylum Chordata; class Mammalia; order Rodentia; family Cricetidae; genus Alexandromys; species Alexandromys fortis. The sequence continues at coordinate 3,533,399 of NW_026067997.1, forward strand.
GAATATTCCTAAATCATTGGCCAAGCAGTGTTGTAGTTAATATAGTTTCTATGTGATTATTCGGGTCTGGGCAGACAGTAAATGAATGAGCAGTCTCCATTCACACTAGCCTCCAGGCTCCCAGAGTGCTTATTCACAAGTACTCATTATATGTTCCAAAGTCCCTGGTCCCTCTCACCGGACCCCAGAGGGTCTCCTCACCTACAGTGCCCAGGCTTGCTCTAGCTCATGAGCATCCCTCCCCCTGCTACTTACTCTCTTTATAACCGGCTACTCTTGCTATTCCCTCTCTTGCTATCTCTAATTTTCTCTCCCACTCCCTGGCTTCCTGTCCATGCCCACTCTGTTTCCTTTTCTCTCTGTCTGGATACTTCAGATGCCTCTGAATAATTTCTCTCTTTTATTCACAAGTCTCCCTTTTAATAATGGAGCAGCCATTTTGGTGGTTTCTTTACTACCCACCTCCTACAATGCCTTCCAGACTCTGTTGTGTCTATAATAATCATCTTAAATGAAATAAAACAAACTTACAAAGGCAAGTATTATATGCTTTCACTCATGAGGAATCTAAAGGAAACAAAAAAAAAGAGAAAAGTAAAGTGGGTACAGTTAGGGAAGAAAAGGAGAATCAGGGAAGATGAAGGGAGGGTAAGAGGGTCACTGGTAGAGTGAATGGGATAAAAATATTTTATTAAGCATAAATGAAAATGCTACAAAGAAACCCATTTATAATACTAACATTAATTAAAGAAGAAAGCTGTGTGGTGGTGGCACATGCTTTTAATCCTAGCACTCTGGAAGCAGAGGCAGTTTAATTTCTGTGTTTGAAGTCAGCCTGGTCTACAGAGCAAGTTCTAAGACAGTCAGGGCTACACAGAGAGACTTCAGTCTTAAAACAAACAAACAAACAAGCACACAAATAGCAACAAAAACAAACAAAAAACAAAAGAAGAAGAAACAGAGAAAAAGAGTTGATTTTCCCTCTACTGGACCCCAATTCATTTTCAGCCCTTTCCCAGAGGGCACTGGACAATATCATGACTGAAATTTTGTACTGTGGATAAACATGTGTCTGTCAACCATCCATTAAGGATGTTAGTCACATTGCAGGTGGTCTAGAGCCATTTTAAGAACTGCATCCCAGTAAGCCTTTTCCTCTCTAAGCTCCACATCCTCTTTAAACAAAGCAGATGATAAGGGCCTCCTCAGCAGGCTACAAGGAGGATTAAGAGGCTCTGGCTGTGCTGTGGCTTCCAAGTCCAACAAAACCTGGTCTTCAATGGACATTTCATTTCAGGAGATTCCAGGGTACAATCCAATCAACTCTTCAGCTACTGTGTGTCATGTAGGCTGTAATTTTCATACCATACATATCCTCAGTGTCTCCCACCTAAGCTTTTCATGCCAGATAATATTTCCCTGTCTGTGTTCCTGAAACTGTGTGTGTATAGCTACTAACTTCTGATACCAGTAGTCATGCTAATTAGAACTTAATTGCAAATACTGACACTGGTTAATTAATGAAAAAGTATTTCGAACAAAAAGGAAGGCTGGGGAGCTGGATAAGCAGATAAAGCACTTGGCCTGTAAACATGGTGGTCAGAGTTTAGCCCCAGAATGCAAAAAGAAGATGGATGGGTATGAAGAGCCCCTACCGTCCCAGCACTTGGGGAGCAGAGATGGGAACACTAGAGCAAGCTGGCAAGTTAGACTAGCTGGAATTGTTAGCTCTGGGTTCAGGGAGAGATCCCGCCTCAATAAATAAAATGAAGACTGATCAAGGGACTCAGACACTTGGTATCAACTTCAGACCTCTGCATGCATGAGTACTACAAACATGTGAATTTGAGTACATACATACATGCTATATACATATACACATAGGCAAACGTATTTTAAAAAGAGAGTGGGGAGTCCAAGTTCAGAATGCTAAGAGATGTCATGCCCCTGCACTGCATTCTAGCTGTGAAGTGTCTGACCTCTTACAATATTTAAAGGTCACTGAGAACCTCAGATGCATTACATTTATGTCCTGATGGAGCTTCTAGAAACCAAGAAGAGGAAAAGCATTCATTTTCTATACATAATACAGAGTGTAGGAATTTCCCTGTGAGGGTGACAGAATTTTTGGGTAGAACCTTATATAAGTATACTTTTGGTTCCTGTTGCTTTTATTTTTAGCATTTAAATATTGTCCAAGTTATAGTTTGTGGACAGTGATATGCTCAGATTTTATGGGTGCTGTTCAGTCAGTTTTGATGCATGTCTCCTATCAAGGTGTGAGGTGTTTCTGTCACCAAACAAGTTTGCTCAGCTCTGTGGCCTGTCAACCTGCCGTCCCTGAAGCAACACAGAGTACATTTATCTTATCATGTCCTAGAATTTCATGCACGATGAAGCATTTAGTGTACGTTGTAGTGTTTTGAACCAATCTGAAGACAATTCTTGACTCAGCTACTTTCCATGACATCATGTAAACTCAATAGACCTATGAGATCAGACTTTGGGCACTGATCCTTGACTCTTGAGAGACAATAAGTGAGGCAGGTAGATGCCCTTCATTTTTGCCGCTGAACCACATTGTTTTCCCCAAGCTACCCTTTCCCTGGTATAGTAACTTTTTATTGGTTTTCAGCTTCACACTGGGGGCTAAATCTTTGGCTTTGAGATCTTTACCATCTACATAAACTTGAACTCTGACTTGATTTAATTTAAATTCTCTTGGCTTTGTGAAAATAGTGCCCTTCCTAACTTTATGTCTTATGTATGGTTTTGTTGTTGTTGTTGGTGGTGGTGGTGTTGTTTCCTTTAAATCTAAACCTAAACTGTAGCCTCGTGATGTATTTTGGAGCACTCAGTCAGCCCTGTTGTCCCAAGTCCCAGTTGCTGCAATTGGCTTTGCGGTGTGCACTGAAGGATGGGTACTTCTCTGTCAGTGTTCCCATCTGTTCTGGTGACTTATGCAGGATTTCTAGTAAACAACCTCAAAGCACAAACCGGCATCTTACTTTCACTGACTTTCTTAAAGTCACAGTTGGAGGTGTCCTACACGAGCCCAAAAGACTGCACTATATTCCTGATGAGGTTCAGACATTTGGGGGCATGGTGTATTTGATGCTGTCAGGATGAAGTTGTCAGAGACTTACTCACATGAATGACTATCTCAGTATTTGGAGGGAGACAAATTCATACGTGAGTCTAGGATAAGAGGCTGGCAGGGATTTGGGAGTACCCAAGAGAGAACATCATGGGTGTTATCTTCCTGGGTCCAAACAGTGCATGTCAGGGGGTGGAGTCTGAAAAAGCAGTTGAGGAGAAATGGCTATAGGAAGTTACATTCATAAGAAAACATGATTTTAGGGCAGACATTCTAGAAGAATGTCCTATTCAAACAGGGAAGAAAGCTCTTTCCCCCCCTGCTTCAATGAGGGGTGCAGCAGGGCCTTGCTGTGTGACAGGCTTCAGTGCAGGAGCTGCTGCTTCTTCCTGTCAGCCCCTCAGTTTCCTCAGTGGGGGGCAGCATGATCCATGGCTTTGTGACACCCACGGACAGAGAAGACACTTGATTGGTGCTGTGATTCTGAGGCTTGTATGACTAGGTCAGTGTCAAAAGAGAGGCCTCAGAAAAGGGAAGATTAGGAATGTTCCAGAAATTGTGAGACTTTGACAATTCCAAGGCACAAAATTGTTCAATCTCCCTAGTTGAGCTTCACAACTTATTTCTTATTTCCCCTCTGAAATTTGCTTTCTAATTAGTTTGAGCTGTGTATTATCGTCATCTACTCCCTCTTCCAAATGAAATTTGTACCTCGTACCTTGATCTGGCGAGCCTTTCAATAAACCCCCATTACACTTTAGCGAGTCCTAGAGCTACATTGTTTGCCGTATACGGGTAAGTCTTATGATATAGGCAGGGGCATTCTCAAAGCTAATAGAAGTTGTATTAAAGCAGCTTCATGCTTATGAGAGTGGAAAAGTACTGTTCAGTGGGAAAGATGGATGCCTAGAACTGTGTTTCTAATGAAATCATACCTTATGTATGAGCTTTGCCAATGGATATTTTAACACTTACTGCAAGATATATTAAAATCCCAGGTAATGACTACTCCACCTATTTGTAAAGACCCTAGAGGAAACTTTCTTCTTGGAAAACAGAATGAGAACAAGTGGTAGAGGCAGGTAGTGTGTTCCTGGTCCTGCTCCAGTAACCATTCCTCTCCGACAGTGGCCTTGACAGTCAGGCCGCACAAAGATAATGCTGGTTTCCAGTCTCTACCATTCAGTTTATGAGGCCTTTTTCTCTGTGATCTCTTGATTTCATTAATATACAGCTCAAACTAATTAGAAAGTAAATTTCAGAGGGAAAAGAAGAGATTAATAAGTTAATTAACTAATTAATTTTTTTCTTTTGAAGACAGGATCTCACTATGTAGCCTTGCCTGGCCTGGAGCATTCTGTGTAGCTTAGGAAGGCCTCAGATTTATAGAGATCTGCCTGCTTCTGTCTCCCAGTAAAGTGCTGGGATTAAAGACATGCACAGTATGTCTGGCTGGCAGTGGTGGTATTTATTTATTTATTTATTTATTTTGTGTGTATGTGTTCATCTGACTTACCAGAATTTTCCTAGAGGAAATATACCTGGCTGTGTTCATATGGGTGTTTTCAGATGTAATTAGTCTTTAGACTAAGTAGTGAGGGTTGCCATTCTCAGTATGGGTTGAGCCCATCCAATCTTTTGAAGGACAACATAGATCAAAAACGCAGTAAGAAGGAGGTATTCTTCAGGTTTTCTTCCTCCCTGCTTATTTGAGCTGAGATATCATATCCTATCCTCTATGGATCTCAGGCTAGGACATACAATCACTGGACACCGTGCTTTGCAAGTATTAGTCTGGGAGCCTGTGTGCTACTTGCTTACCTAGGCTTCTAGGTTGCAGATGGCAGATTGTTCAGTCTCCTCAACCTTCATAACTCTGCAGTCCAATTCTTTGTGATCTTTTCCTTCTCTTTATACATGTATGTATGTATGTGTGTATACATATGCATATGTGTGTGTATCTCCTATATGTTCTGTTCTTCTGGAGTACCTCATTCTTTTAACCACTGATCATGAATGCTTTATCCATGAGTTCACTTGAACATTTTGATGTCAATTGATCTTATATCAAACCCTTGTCTTAACATGATTTTTTTTTTGTTTTATTTTCCAAGACAGGGTTTCTCTGTGTAGCCCTGGCTTTCCTAAAACTTGATCCATAAACCAAAGACCAGGCTGGCCTCAAAGTCACAGAGATCTGTCTGCTTCTGCCACCCAAGTGCTGGGGTTAAAGCCGTGCACCACCACTACCTTGCTCAACATGATTTTAAATCAATCGTTACATTATTTGTGGCGTAAGTTTCATAAATTCATTCTCATGTTAGACAGATTTATTGCAAAAGAAATCCACACAGAAAATAGGTAAAATGTTAGTGGCAGACAAAGATAACTATTTGTCTTTCAGAGGGCCTGTGGGTCAAGTTTATGTCAGCTTCAATGCTTGTTCTGGGACTGGGGCATAGTGGGATAGATTTGTTTACTGGGTAGAGGTCGTGAACCTCAGAGAGGTGAAAAGATATGTATACTGCCTCTGAAAACCCCTGTTCCCATTTCACTGACCAAAGCAAGTAATATGACCCTATTTAAAACCATCAGACACAGGCGAATCCTTTCTCCATGTTGGTGGTGCAGAGGGGGGAGGAGTTTATTATTTGTTAGATAATTGAATTTATTATGCTTTATTTTTATTTATTTTTAAAAATGTCTCTAGCATCTCTTATACTTAGTTTGAACCCAGCTATAAATACATATAAAATATTTTATAAATATTGTGGTAGGCTCCACATAAAGCAAAATTTCCCATTAATTATTTTAAAATGGAAATATCTGATCAGAAGATTCTTTTTCTCCTCACTCTTATGACTCCATTCTCATTGTTTGTGATGATAATGGAAATATTTGCTCAATTAATCTAGCCAACTTATCTAGTTTTTGGCTGAAGATTACATGTGCTATCTCATATAGTAGTTATTAGCTGTGTGCAGCTATTGAATTTAGATGGAACCACCATCTAAAGGACTCAGTAGCTAGAGGTGGGTAGTGGCAACTATGTGTTAGAGCGCACATCAAAGACATGAAACTCTTTTGTCTTCTCAGGGAGTTCAGTTGGAAAGCACCAGGTTAACCACATAACACTAAGCATAACAACCTCCAATTTCTAGGACTTAGTTTCATGGGGCAAACGTTCTGCTCTGCAGGATCCTTGCTTCATTTAAGTTCGTTCTTGCAGCCATCCTGTGAAACCAACACCAGTCTCAGTTTTGTCATGAGGACACTGATGCCTAATGAAGCTAAGAATATGAGTGAGCTTGCTGGCATGGAGCTGGCAGGGATGTGTGTGCTTCACTCCAAAATGCCAACTCTAAACCGTAGGCATCCAAACTTTTCCAAATTGGGTCCATCTCAAGAACATGGCATAATGTCTGAAGCAGAGAAATGTCAAGGGACAGACTGTTTGGTGCCTGGTAGAATGACTAAGCAACAGGACAGGTACTGCTTCATCCGGTAGCACAGTAGAGTTTCCCAGACCCCACAGATGGTTCAGGAGTCAGGGGAGTGCCAACAGTTTATTTACTGTGAGATCTGTCACCTCTTTTGACAAAGCAATGTTCTTTTTTTGCCTCTGAGCTACTGCTTTCCAGTATATAGTCATTTTTAAGAACACATGTCACGAGGGCCAATAGAAAGAGATGGCAGTAGAACAGGGTGCTTGGTCCCCTTCTCTGACAATACCTGTGGAGTTTAGTAGCTTGTACTCACTTCTCATGAAGGATCTTAGGAGGGTGTTGTCATTTTAGAGAGAACTACAGTTTGAAGGCGGTATACAAAGGCCAAATGCGGTTGAAACAATCCACATTATGGTGATCATTGGGAAATTATCAAATCATGAGCTCTTTTCCATCAAGAATAAATTAACAAAGAGGCACAGAGAGTTCCCTCCTACCACTGATTCTTTTCTTCTGTTGTGTGTAGATGCTAGCATGAGAAGATGTTGTTTATACTGTAGTTGTTGGCATGAGGAAATGCTGTTGATAGGTTTGAGAATTAAGAAGTGGTCAGATCTTCCAGTTATCTTTTCATGATCTTGGGTACGGTGAGATCTCTGAGACTTCATGGTAACGAGTGTCTGGGGGCTTCTTTCTCAGTGCTGTGAGTTCAAAGTCTGCCTGTGACATAGGACAGACTGTCATATTTTTGTGCCACATGGTGAAATGAGGTTAAAATAGGCAGTTTTCAACTTTGTTGTGAGATGCAAATGGATTCTGGAGAATGCCAGGCAGATTTGTAGGAGATATATAGCCACACACTTCTTCAATGTTCCTCCAACTCCAGTCATTACTGTCATGTGTGATCCCAAAGTGACAGAAACAAGCCACAAAAAGGCACATATTGGATTGTTCCATATATACAAATGTCCAGAAGAATCAAATCCATGGAAACTGAAAGTCAGTTAGCTGTTGGCAGAGACGGGAAGAGGGGAGAATGCCAAGTGACTGCAGAGTGGGCATGATGCTTCCTGATGGGTTGGTGAAAATATTTTGGAACTCGATGGTGGTGATGGCTGTACATTTTATCAGTGCAAATGAAGTGGAGGAGTATTTCCTTACTTGACGTCTCCTTTTCTCACTCATTTAAAATAGTCTTAAATATTTACTTTTCTCAGAACAATAACATTGTCACATGTTGCGTTTCTACAACCAAGTGTCGTTTAGAGAACTGGAGAAGAAAAGGCTTTATTTACCTTAAATTTCCATGTTCATCATCCTTGATATTAGCTGGATTTTTAAAAATTATGACTTCCTTTCTCCATTGTTAGGATTTTAGTATGGGATGTGTTGTATGGGCTTCTGTCTCAACGTCTATAGCGAAAAGTGCTATTTTGAGAGATATTTGAAACTTTAGCCAACGCCTTAGAGTTCCTACTGCTGCAATGAAACCGTCATGACCATAGAAAGTTGGGCAGAAAAGAGTCTACTTGGCTTACACTTCCAAAGCACTGTTCCATCATCAAAGGAAGCCAGGACAGGAACTCAAACATGCAGTGACCAGGAAGCAGGAGCTGATGCAAAGGCCATGGAGGGGTGCTGCTTACTGGCTTGCTTCCTAAGGGCCTGCTCCGCCTGCTTTCTTAAAGGACCCAGGACCACAGCCTGGTATGGCACCACCTACAAAGGACTGGGCCCTCCCTAATCAATCACCAGTTTAAAAATGCCAGATCTTATGGAGGTTCTTTACCCAATTGAGGCTCCTTTCTCTCTAATGATTCTAGTTTGTGTCAAGTTGACATAAAAGTAGCCAGTATAAGCAGTGTGGCCCAGAGAGAGGAAGCAGGTCACCTGAGGTGTGTTCTTGGTAGTGTTTTAAATTATTTGACCCTGGGACCATTCCACTTTTACTCAGTACCTTCTTGTTCATTATGAGGTGACGAAGTCCATTGTCATACAGTGCTGCCATGATGTTTTACCATGCTGTTCAGGTGTGTGGAGCTAAGGAACCACAGACTAAACCATTCAGAACTGTAAATCAATAAATTCCTTCTTCTCCATCGTTCAAGAATTTTGGTCACCACAAAAACAAACCCATCTAGCATACATTTAGGGAACATCCTTAAGACATTCTTTTTTAAATAATTAAATAAACAAATAAAATTGTGTGTTACAGCATATGTATGGAGGTCAGAGGTTAATATGTGTATGGAAATCAGTTTTCTATTTCTATCATGTGGGTCCTGGAAATTGAACTCAGGTCTCCAGGTTTATAGGCGAGAGCTTTTATCTCTTGAGCCATCTCTTGGCCCCCCTTAAGGCATACCTGTAAATCAGATTTATTCATGACAAATTCTGTTTATTTTGCTTCAATTTTTTTAACACATTGGATTATTGTAACAAATAATGAGAATGTACACATGTTCTCATTATTCATTCATCCTTTTATTGATGGACATTTGGGCTGATGCTGTTTCCTTCTAAAAAAAAAGCAGTGATAAACAAAGATGTTTAAGTAGCTCTGTGGTAAGATATAGTCCTTTGGGCCTATTTCCAGGAGTGAGATAGGTAGGTCATGTGATAGTTATATTTTGAAAAGCTTCTAAACTTATTTCCATAGTGGCTGTATCAGCTTATACTCTCACTAATAATGAACGAGAATTCTTTTGCCACCCACATATTTGTCAGTATTTGTTGTCATTTATTTTCCTTTTGAAATTAAAATAGAATTAAAAACTTTTCCATATTTTTAGTTAAAATATGGTACATCACTTCCCCCTTTCCCATTCCTCCTTCTAGTTCTGCCCAAGTCCCCTTCCTCTTCCATGTTCTTGTTTTCCTACTCACAAATTTATAGCCTCTTTTTCTTTCATTATTACTGTCTCTCTCTCTCTCTCTCTCTCTCTCTCTCTCTCTCTCTCTCTCTCTCACACACACACACACACACACACACACACACANTCTCTCTCTCTCTCTCTCTCTCTCTCTCTCTCTCTCTCACACACACACACACACACAGACACACACACACATCAACCCCCTGAGTCCACTTTTGTTGTTTGTGCTTATGTGAGTTCAGAGATGACTGCTTTGATAACCAATTAAGAGGCTCATCCCTAGAAGAGGCTAATTCTCCCTCTCTCAACAGTAATTAGTTGCCTTAGTTCTTGGTTGAGGGCTGGGGCCCCATGAGATTTCCCCATTTCCATGTTAGTATGTCTATTGATACTGTCATTGATCAGTCTTTTTTATGAAGCTATTTCTATGAAGGAAAAAGCCTCATAGCAGATTTCCTGGTATTCTGGTTCTTATAATATTTCTACTTCCTCTTTCTAGATGGTTTCTGAGCCATAGATGGAGGAACTGCGCTACAGACAAATCCGTTGAAGTTATGATCCATTGATCTCTGCATTGCGTTCAGGTGTGCTTTTCTGTAATCATTTCCATTTGCTGTAGAAAAGCTTCTCTGAGGAAGGGTGGTGGCTAGGCTTGTCTTTGAGTCTAAGGATGATTCGGAATGTAGTTAGGAAGTATGCGGTCTTCTGTAGTAACAAATCATATAAAATATTTCTTACAGTCTAAGAGACTGGAAGTTTTGCTGGACCTCACAGGCAAAGTTAATAGTAGACCTTGAGATTGCTTAAGATAGCTGTCCTGCTGTCTACTCAGCCAGTATGGTTAACCTGATTTTAGGAGAACAATGTAGCAACCAACTCAGCTTGTCTTGGCTTTCCTGTGTAATCAACTTTTACAAGCTAAGGTAATGCACAGCTGTAATCTTAAATTGTCTACTCTTCCATGGCCGTGTTTGCATGTTTGCTATAATAATCATTTTCTGCAAACAAAAAATAGACTGAAAGCAGCTGTATAAGGTGACTATATGCCATAAATGCTGAAAGCAGCATTCAGCATCACTTGACAATGTTTGTTGGTTAACTGGGTCAGCTGGAGTCAGTAACTGAATCCCTTGTGAAAACTCCCTAATTTTCTGCAAAGTGTCCTACATTCCTTCCTCCATGTGAAGCTTTCTGTGCTGTGCAGTAAGAAAGAGACATCAAAGTCCTCTGTTAGGGGCAGACAGATAGAGACACACACAGATGGATACACAGGCACACACAGGGATAGACTTAGACGTTGAAACAGGGACAGATTCACAAGATAGTGTCCAGACAGGCACAAATTCAGACACATACATCAGAAAAAAAGATGGAAGACATAGGAAAAGCAAAGCAAGATAGAGAATTCAAACCAGAGCTCCCTTTTGGCCAAATGACATCAAGAGGTAGTGCTTTGATTTCTTTCCTTAATGTGAAACATGACTCGTGGCTTGGAGTTCATTATTATTGCGTTCAAACCGACTGTAGTCTAGCAAAGTTGTGGTTGTAGGTTCTCTTCTTACATCTATGACCTCACTATCTTTGAGTAACTGACTAAGTTTCTTAAAGCAGATGTGATTACTCTCCTGTTGACTGGCCCTTAACGCCACCAGACAGCTGTCTGTTACCACCAATGAGTGAGGGACACGTATTGCACTTTTATGGATAGCTTGCCATGTTGGTCATTGTTATGATTCATAGGTGTCTCATCTGGGTAGGACTGTTTAATTTCTCCCCACTCTTGGAAGCTTGCCTAGTACTTTCTGGTACTGTAGAAGCTAGACTTCAGAAAGAAGGGCTTCATGGTAGATTCAGTTAGAATCATCCGAGTCCTGTGTCCTAAGTGTGTGGTACCTTCAGTAATGGAAATTGACCTTCCACCTCTGAGAGGTAACCGAAAGCAACAGCAATATTGTTGATGTTGTTTTGGTAGTTGCATTGGCTAGTTTTTACTTCAACTTGACACAAGTTAGAGTCAATTCAAAAGCAGGAACTTCAGTTGAGAAAATGCCCCCACCAGATTGGCCTGTAGTGCATTTATTTTTCTTAATTTTTGACGGATGTGGGGATATCAGGGTGAAGTGCTACCCTTGGGGTGGTGATCCTGGGTGCTATAAGAAAGCAGGCTGAGCAAGCCACAAGGAACAAAACAGTAAGTGATTACGACATCAGTGCTTGCCTCCAGTTTCTGTCCCTCTTTTAATTTCTGCCCCAGCCTTCCTCAGCAATGGAATGTGTCCTGAGACTTGTAAGATGAAATGAACCTTGCCTTCTCAAGTTGTTTATCGTCATGGTGTTTTATCACAGCAATAGAAACCCTAAGACAGGAGTCAATTGGACTACCCTGTACTGACAGCCACAGACAAGCCACAGACAAGTCAATATACCGACAGCCACAGACAAGCCCAGGGATACTTAGAAGTTAATAAGAAAGACACACCCATTTGATAGATACCAAGCTAATTCCTGAAGAGGAAGAGATAATTCTCATAATAAGGAACACAAAGGCTTAATAAATGTTATTCTTTTTTTTCAAGAAAGGATCTCAGCGTGTAGCCCTGGAGGTCCTGAAACTCATTTTGTAGACCAGGTTATCCTTGAACTCATAGAGATCTGCCTGCCTCTACATTCTAAGTGCTGGGACTAAAGGTGTGTGTCACTACTGCTGCTAGAAATAATTTTCATTTTCATTGGAGTAATACAAATTAAAGTGAGATACTTTTTGTGCTATGCATCAGGAATGATTAAGACATTGATAGCAGCTATGTGCCCAAAGAGTGGAGAAGTAAATTTTTACACATTACTACTTGGTGACAGTCATATTGGTACAATACTTTTAACTGTCAATTTAGCAACCGACAGCAATTTTGCAATATACAGTAAAATATAGTATTTATGTAATTGTGCATTTTGAGATGTGTTTAATAGACATATATGCCAAAGTATATATATATGTATAATTAATAATATTATTTGTATAATAGAAGAACCTTAAACTACCTGAAAATTTACCTACATGGAATTAAATTAATAAAAATAAGCGGAAGAATTAATAGTAAATTTTTTCAGTGGGAAATTGGGAGAAATGGGAGAATTTTACTGTATATCATCACACATGCCATATTTTAACATTTTACAATGTTAAAGTATTGCTTTTTCAGTAAGGGAAATGATAATGATGTTTCAAAGTTAGTCTTAGGAAAAGCATTATGACAACTCCCAAATAAGCTAATATTTCCACACAAATGCTCTTGAGTGGATGCTGGGACTCTGTTCAAAAAAGATGGAACTATGATGACCAAAAATAACTTCAGGAATACAAGAATGGCTGAACACATAACAGTTTATCAGAAAGTCACAGATAAAGTAGTGTAGCCCAAAAGATGATACACACACATTTTCATATGTTCTAATATGCATGCTTATTTTTGTAAATCATTTCAGATAATGGGAAGTTTTAGGATTATTTAAATTTGTAGAAAACACCCCCCGCAGAAGAATATACATTTGATTCTTATTTGAGAAGGTTTTACAATAGTGGGAAGAAATGTAAATAAATAGGGGAGAAGAATGTTTTGCTTCAAAATGATGTAATGGCTTTCTTGGAAAATTCAGGAGCGGCACAGTGTTCAGTTGCATTAATATATAAAATATCAGCAGCTTTTCTGTGTGGAAGTAAACACTAGTTAGAAGGCAGCTGCGACTCATTTATCCTCATCAATAGTTTAAGAGGCAAATAGAATCTGCTTTGTGAGTCTACGAGTAAATACATAGCTGTCACAGAAATAGTAGCTGTGGTTATCGCTGAGCTGTGGTAGCATTTCTAAGAAAAAAATTGCTTCTTTTGTCTTTTAAAATCTTTATGTTGGGACTGGAGAGATAGCTCAGAGGTTAAGAGCACTGACTGTTCTACCAGAGGTCCTGAGTTCAATTCCCAGCAACCACATGGTGGCTCACAGCCATCTGTAATGAAATCTGGTGCCCTCTTCTGGCATGCAAGCATACATGGAAGGAATGTTATATACATGATAAATAAATAAATCTTTAAAAAAATAAAATCTTTATGTTATAGTATTTCTTAATTTCTTTCAGAGGTATCATGATTTTCTTTATGTCTTAAAGCTTATTGTTTTTAAATATAAATCAACTTTACCCAGGAAATAGTTCTTATTTTATTAGTCTCATTTGAAAATGAAAGAAGGATAGAAAAATGAAATAGAGGTTAAATCCCTGAGAGGTTTTTTTTTGGTATGTCTGTCTCTCTATGCACATATGTATGTCTGTCTTTCTCTTCTTTAAAATAATCTTTCTATATAATCCCTACAATAGGCAAAAATATCATTATAACTGCACTGACAAATACCCTAAGAAGATCATCTTTAAATTGATTATTGTAGCATTAAGTCATAATTCAATCTGTACTATTGAGGAAAATATCAAAATTTGCCTATCAGTTTGCCTAACAGATGCCAATCCATTCTTAAGCACTTAAAAAAAAGTCTCCATGGGTGATAAGCATGACTTCTAGCTCAGGATGAGACTCAGAATTCGTCGGATGTGTTTCTCACATTTAACACATCAGCAATGTGTTGCTGCTCACTTATTGAAGCAGGCAGCTAGTTTCATGAGCAAATTTTAGAGAAGACATCTTTTGACTATTCGAACACCCACATTAAAACAAAATGTTCTAAATTCAATTTAGCCATTTTTTTAATAAACAAAATAAAGTTCACAAGTCTTGACACTCTACTTGCTGAAGAAAATGCAGCATTCCACAGTGGAGGCGAATTTGGACTTGCTGTCGGCAGCTATGTTATATTGCCCATTAATAAGGTTTTTGAGGCAGATGAAGGATTTGCCAGACAATGTCACTGATGCTTGGGAAATCTAATTATTGGGATTCTGAAGCATCAGCAGCGAGACTAGTACTACTTAATTGGTGCTTCCACTTCTTGCCTAAGCCAGCAAGTAAGGCAGAGGTTCCAGGTAGGCCACCATGCTCTGGGTGACTTGAACAGTGGCTGTTCTCTGGCTACTCCTCCCTCTCTCTCATTCGTTAGGTCTGGAGGGGGTGACAAGGATCTGCATTCTAAAGGTTGCTTAGCTGTCTCCCAATTAAATTAAATAGGTGCCCTGAGTAGAGAAGGGCAAAGGAGGGGAAGTGATGGACTAGAAAAGGCAGGCAGGCAGGCAACGTGCAGGTTTCTTATTCTCTGCTGCACGGTACACAGTACACTGTATTATTACCAGGTCTAAGTGTGAGTGTAGGTTGAATCAAAAGTCATTTCACAGGACAAACGAGAGTCAGCAGAGCTAATCCTGGCCTGGTTGAGAATTCCTAAGTGAAGTGTAAAATTCTAACTGTGAGAGGGATTCCATAGAGGCTGAGCTTGTGTACACGTATATTTGGCAAAGCCTGAAAGGCACAGAAAATCTTTAGCCCTAAGCATCCCATTTACAAACTGTGCCTACCAAAGCTTGAGTACAATAAGCCATTTGATCATTATTTTAAGAGAAATGAAAGACTTAGCGGATTCTGTGGAGGACTTTGTGAATAGACCCTCAGTGTGCAATTAGTCACTTTTGAAGCTACTACTTTTAAACCACTTATTTCAGAATTATTTGTTCCCAAAATTTCCTGCCAAGATTCTGTGCTAAGGTGCCTGCTGCATCACGTAATGTAATGCCTGGGATTGATGGACTGATCTGATCAAAAGGTTATATTTTCAGGTTGTGGGTCCCTGTTGGTTCAAAGATTTTTTTTTTAAACTACTGTACCTATAAGCAAGACTTTCAAAATTCTGAAAGCGTGGTGTGTACACAATTGTGAAAAAGGTTTCTAGAAGATGTTAGGATTCTAGCAGGTGTTTCTTAACTGAGAAAACTTAGGGAGACCGTGAGAGGAAGCAGCTGTCTCTCAGGTCAGCCTGAGAATTCAATGTTGGCTTCAGAAGGCCTCACGCTCATGCTCTGTGGGGTTAGCATATAGACAAGGTGTTGGGATAACTTCAGGGATGGAGAAATATACATGGTACATTATAACATGGGGCTCATTGATTTTCTGCCTGGGATGGGAGAAGATTTGGTACTGGATTCTGAAGCCAATAGATTAGGCCAGATGACAGTGGGAAGTGGGGAGAGCACACTTTAAGTGGTATGGTTTCGTTTTGCTAGGCTCTGTTACATCCTGCTCCAAAGTGTCATAGCTCATGGACTTAAATTTTATTGAGTGGTTAATTCTAGAGGAAAGAGTATGAAATATAACTTGTGAGGATTATCCTGCATCCTTCCTTTTAAAAGAGCTTTCTTGTTAATTAAATTTTAAAATTTATTTTACATTCTGACCACAATTTCCCCTCCCTCCTCTCCTCTCATTCCCTCCTCCTGACTCCCCTCAACACCCCTCCCCCACCCCATCCTTTGTTCACCCTCTTATGGGTGTCAAGGAAGCATGGCATATCAAGTTGGGGTAGGACCAAGCTCCTCCC
This sequence comes from Alexandromys fortis, assembly GCF_014885135.2. NCBI lineage: Eukaryota > Metazoa > Chordata > Mammalia > Rodentia > Cricetidae > Alexandromys > Alexandromys fortis. Next base: position 3,549,345 of record NW_026067997.1, read on the forward strand.
TTTGTATTAAAGCTGGACAAGGCAAACCATCACGGGGAACAGGTTCCCTAAAGCCAGCCAAAGCAATATGAACAGGCCTCACTGCTAGGAGTCCCACAAATAGACCCCAGGGCCAGGACATCTAGAAGAAGGTAGATGGGAGAAGAATGCTTTATTGGCTTTTGAAGCACTGCAAGTCGTCTATCTGATAACTAAGTCCTGAACTATCACAACGCATTTTAGACTATGGATGTAGGAAGTAATCACCACAATTGTAACACATATCATCGAAGAGGCCAACGTCTGAATAATGCAGGTATTTTGTAAGCTCGAGCCCCTGTGTGAGATTTTTAGCACTGAACAAGATTCATATGTTTACCAGATCTATAAACACATCAGATTTTCTTCAGCCCTAACAGCATCACTGGGGCCTTTGGAGTGAGATAAAATTAGCCAGTGCCTGGCACTTCGCGCATGAATTTGATAGCACAGCATCTGGTTTTGCTGACTTGTTAGGTAATTATTTGAGTTATGGGATCACAGGCTTTATGAAGCAGTACAGATTTGTTTGATTTGAAGATGGTCTAATGATAGGATGAGAGGCAAACTTGCGTCTGTAAAATGCAGTTAAGGGACAACTAGAAAGCTCTGCAGTCTTCCTCAGAAGCCAGGCAGTCCTGTTTCTCCACTTTCATCCCCTCTGAGAGCTTCACACGTTCATTTCCCAGGGCTAATGTGCAAGAATTTCAAATGTGTTGAATAGCCATTTAAAATAACTAGAGTTGGTGCTTACTTTATTAGAACAGACATTTCAATGTCTAGGGTATTTCTGGAAATCATTATTTTTATTGAATATCTGGTTCTGTGGTCTCTCCTCCCCCCCCCCCAATCTCTTGTTAAAAGACCAAACCTAAGGGACTAGAGTTGTTCATGTATCTCAAGAAAACCAATATGATGTGAATGCAGTCTCCTCAGAATCTTTACCGGCAGAGTCATTTCCCCCAAGAAATATTTTTCCATAGTTTTCCATCTTCTTGGGGCAATTGGAGTGTGCGTGTTTAAGTGCGTGCATGCATGTATGTATGTGTGCGTGCGCTACTGTATACTTTTTGGGATATATCTTTATAGGTGGACACATCTTGGCTGGTGTTTAGGTCCCCCTTTCATGCCCCTAGCTATGGAGACGCCTTGATTTCCTAATTCTCCTGAGAAGCCTTGAGGAATCCTTATGTGACTTGGGACCCAGGTTTAGGGAATTCCTCAGGACAGTCATTGGGGGAGGGGAGAATGAAGCCTCTGCATATTCCCTGGCCTTCTTCCCCCTTTTAAGGCCCTACCCCAACTCCAGGTGTTGCAGTTTATTTCTTCCCCCTTCCACAGCCCCTACCTAACACCAGGTGTTGCAGTTTATTTCTTCCCCCTTCCATGGCTCCTACCCCAACCCCGAGTGGAGCAGTTTACTTTCCCTCTGTTGGTAACTTTACTAGGCATGAAAGAAATTGTGTTGCTTTTTATCTAATAACAAAAAGAAACGATAAAAGCACAGTTAACTGGAAATATGGATTTTTAGTTCTGCTTCAGTGTTAGAAACTCATCCACCATTTGACTGCCAAATGCTGTACATACTAGAGCAGTGGTTCTCATCCTCCCTAATGCTGCAACCCTTGAAGACAGTTCCTCGCGTTGTGCTGACCCAACCATAAATCATAAATTATTTTTTTGTTACTTTGTAACTGTAATTTTGCTACTGTTATGAATTGTAATGTAAATATCTGATATTTTTAATGGTCTTAGGCAATCCCTGTGAATGGGTTGTTCAAGCGTGAAAGTCCTCGCGACCCACAGGTTGAGAACCACTGCACTAGCTCATCTTAAGTGCTTTTCTCCCAAATATGCCTGTCTATTTCCTTTCCAAGGCACACTCCATGGATGGGTAGGGTCTGGCCAGTGAGTCATGAGAAATGGGCACATATTTCTGATGTGGAACAATTTAGCCATTGGTGTGAGGCCATTTAGCCAAAAATCTGAACTTCCCTGTTTATCTGTGGCTCAATATAATGTGTGACTGAAAAATGGATATATTTCTTTATTCAACTTTCTTTTGAGAATTTCATGCATGAATACAGTGCTTATATCACTTCTATCATCCCCTCTCCTCTAAAACTTCTCCATGTTTTTCCAGCTCCTTCTCAAGTTCATAACCTCTTCTTTGATTATTGTTACATATGTATGTATGCGTATGTGTATTCAAATACAGCCTGTGGGGTCCATTTGGTGTTACTCATATGTGAATGTGTTCAAGCATGAACTCTTGGGATTATACACCTATCAGGGGCCTTGTCTGTTGTGGAGGTGGGTTCTCCCTCCTTCAGCGGCAGCTCTTCATCTGGGGGTGGGACCTTGTAAGAGTTCCACTAGTCATGTTGGTATGTAGCTGGTGTTACCATTGTGTAGGTGTTTAGGCGATTATATTTATTACTGTGATTTCACGAGTACAGCTTCTCTGTCACATATTGAAAACACTATCTGGCAGCAGGCATCCTTGCCCTGTGACCCTTACAATCTTTCTTCTCTCTCTTCTGTGATGTTTTCTATGTCATTTCTTTATGGCAGCTTAAGAAGACTAATAAATGTGTTTATTCATTTAACCATCACAAGAACCTATTGAAGCTCAGTGGTGGTGGCACATGCCTTTAATTCCAGCAACCAAGAGGCAGAGGCAGGCAGATCTCTGTGAGTTTGAGGCCAGCTTGGTCTACAGAGCTAATGACAGCCCAGGTTCCAAAGCAACAAAGAAAAACCGTCTTGAAAAAACAAACAAACAAACAAACAAAACAAATAAACAAAAGAATCCACTGAAATAATTTCTACTATATTCTTTCCCTACAGACAAAACCCCTAAAGTCTAGAGACGGAGTGTGTTGCCCAAGGTCAAAGATTCCAGTGTGGACCTTTGCTCATAAGCCCTGTGTAGTAAGAGGGAAACACACATCACCTCTCACATAGAACCCGAGTGTTGGGTGCAGATGGACTTAGTCTCTGGGAGGAGCAGGGAGTTGCCCTCATGGTTCACACTGATGCCCTTCAGGGGCACAGAGGTGAAGTAATGGGTGCAGTCACCCAACTTTCTCACCTGCAAAACAACAAAGACTGTGTCCTTTATGTGCCCAGGGAACAGGCCTCTGGAGGTGCAGGGCAGGATTACAGGTATTAACACACTCAATTTGGCTCCTTGGACTTGAGTTCTTGGTGCTCCAGCGTGGGTATCTGCAAAGCACTGTTGGTAGTGGTGTGTGTGACCTTGCAACAGATCCCAGGGACACATATTCTCGTAGTCACAGGGTGCTGAGCTTATTTAATTTATTTATTAATTAATTTAATTATTTAATTAATTTATTTATTCAGCCATGCGTGCATTTGTTCTCTAAATGCAAAGTCGGTCTTTGTGCAGGCATGATGCTAATGTCATCTTCTTTCCTTGCAGTCAGTTATAGCATACAGAGAACCCAGATACGCAGGTGGGTTTGTGAGGACTTCAGGACAGCATTTCAGTAGGAGATTGTATTAATCACCAAGTTGAAGACCTATAAGATTAGACTATATGTAGGTAGGCATACAGTATCTTTCATAAACAGTAAATTAAATGCAAATATGTCTTCTGTCATCATTATTTTGAAGAGATTTTTCTATCAGAGCAACATTATCTTCAACCCATAAATTTAGTTTATGCCTCACTTACAAGTGTTTGTTTTTCTGAATCTAATCCTCAGAAATCAGCCATGAGGTTCCCAAATATTTTAATCTTGTTAATAATGCTTGTTTTAAATTCAAATCCCATTTCTCAGTATCACTTTGAAATAGTCAAGAAGCCCTGTCACTTTTCAATTATTCCTTGTATGTTAAGAGGATTTTGAAGTTATCTATTAATGAACTTGGCTTCTGTCTCATCTCTTGTCACAGAAGTTTTCCATAGAGATCTGTCTGCCATGACCTTGGACTCTGGTGGGGTGGGCAGCCTAGGTGGGTCTTAGATAATGTCAGGAATTGAACTAATGGGTGTTTTGGGCCAAGAGCATACTGTTTGCATTTTAGTTCTCTTCGTATAGACATTTCACGCTTGACTTTAGAATGAATAGGAAAAAAAGGTAAGTCTGCTTCATTTTACTCAGAATATTTGATATATAAGCCACAGAGTAAAGTACACTTGCATGCCATATCATTGAATCCCTACAGTTATCCCATTAATAGGTGTTACGATTTATCACCATTTAAAGGTGAGCAGGTAGAGGGCCGCATACTTAAGAGAGGGGCAATGCTGCATAGCTCATTAGATGGGGAGGAGGTGAACCTGCTGTTCCAAGCAGTCCTCAAGCCAGGAAATAGTATTTTCTGATGTCTACATACAAAAGCAAGAGTTCCAGTTTCTTACCAAGGGTTTACTAAGCTTCCATTATCAGTGCGCATTCTGATAGGGTACTGTTCAGAGGACTGCATGCTAGGGGGTCTGTGCCATATACATTCTGTTAGCTGCACTTGCATTTTGAGTCCTAGACCCTATTCTAACAGATTGTTTTTCTCTTTCCATTTTTTGACTTTATCTGATATTATTTTTGTTAAAAACCACCACATATATATACATATATATATATATAATTAGGAGGGCTGTACTTTTTATTTTATCTGCTAATGAATATTATAATTGTTCATATTAATGGGGTTAACAGTGAACTCCTTTAATATGTGCACTTAAATTTAATTACAATTTCATACTCCTCTCACTTTTGATGACTCAGAATCTAACCTGACAGCTCACGGGGAGTGCATTGCTAAGACGCAGCTCAAAGTTCTCAGAAGCTCTGCAGAGGCATCATAGGTTCCCTTGGGGACACTTCTGATCCACTCACGCCGCTAGTGTTTACTAATGCCAACTGTCTGTCAAATCAGGTGACTCTTTTGTGAAAGCAGAGATGAATGAGAGACTTCCCCTGCCAGTGAGGAACTCACAAGCTAATGGGGCAGGGATCAGTTTTGCTTGCAAATTCAGAGATTCTGTCACACAGAGAGATGGATAAATGCAGGGATGTCTCTATTCCAAACAGTGTTTGAAAAGCATGGCATCTGTACTAGGCTATTATAGGAGAAAAAAAAATAAAAATAGAAGAGCAAAATAACAAAAGGATAGTGTAGTGGATGTGATGTGGGGATTTAGCAGGATTGGTCCACACCCCAATGTTCTGCACAAGCTCTTAGGTTGGGAATGCCTTTCCTAACTCTCATGGCAAAAAGAAAGGCATCTTCATTCGCAAGGTTCCCAATACCCACAGAAGCATACTAGTTACTAAGAAGAGGCATACTGATATTGAAATGAGAGAAAAAATGCTGTTTTTCTAAAGGAGAACCATGTAAAGCAGGGAGCCATATCCACAGCACATATCAATCATAAATACAACGATAATTCCAAAGCGGCAACTTAACAACACATTGGCTTGTAATGCCAAAGTGAAATTCTAAAATAAATGTTTATAAAATCTTATAAATGTTTTTAAGATCTTGGGCCAAAGTGGCCATTGCTCTGGTTTTAACCTGGCCTGGCAATGTACTCACCTGCCTTTAACCTATCATTCGTCTGTCTGTCTGTCTGTCTGTCTGTCTGTCTATCATCCATCCGTCTGTCTGTCTGTCTATCTATCTATCTATCTATCTATCTATCTATCTATCTATCATCTGTGTATTTATCATCTACCAGTTACTACTCTGACACACCAATTATCTATTTACATTTCTATTATATCTGCCATCATTTGTTATCTTTATTATTGCATGCATATTATTATCCATGCATCTGTATATCTACCTTTTATATATCTGACTCATCTATTATCTACTAATATATTTATTATAAACCTACCATCATTTATTATCTATTATCATGTATGTAACTGCTATATGTGTACTTGTCTATCTACTTTCTATTATCTATAATTTATCTTCGTCATCATCATCACCACTACAATTTATCGTTGTGCTGAGCAGTTTTATGTCAACTTGACCCAAGCTAGAGGTATTTGGGAAGAAGGAACTTCAGTAGAGAAAATGCACCCACCAGATTAGCCTGTGGGCAAACCTGCGGTGCATTTTCTTAACTGATAATCTATGCAGGAGGGCTCAGCCCACTGTATGAGGTGCCATCTCTGGGCTGATGGTACTGATGCTATAAGAAAGCAGTATTAACAAGTCATGGTGAGCAAGTGAGTGAGCAGTATCCTTCCATTGTTTCTGCCTTGGTTTCCTGCAGTGATGGGCTGTGACCTGAGGGTAAGTGGAAACAAACCCTTGCTTTCCCAAGTTGCTTTTGGTTATTTATTTATTTATTTATTTATTTATTTATTTATTTATTTATATCACATCAATAGAAGCCCTAACTTAGACAATCATGTTGCAGTACTCTCATTACTATACTGTATCACTTTGGGCAATTTGCTTATGCCTATCCTCAAGGTTTACCTTTGCTCCTTTGTGGGTTGGGGGAATTGTATCTGTTTTATTGCCAAATTAGGGAATCATAATGTATTTCAGCACCGAATTAGTGAGATAATGTATATCAGCTCCAAATTTTGTTCAGGGTCAAACCCTCAGTTAAGAGCAATTATGAGCATGATGAAATTGATGTAATGCCACTCATCTCTAAATGTCAGAGGGATGCCCCTTGTTATCTTTGGACCATAGTAATATACAATTATTATGTGTCAGTTAAATAGAAAATGATCTACATTAAATGCCCATTGTATTATATTCATAAACATTGCTAAAAATTGATAATATATAGAATTTGTAATATATTATCTTACTTTTTAAAACAAAGACTAACATTTATTGTACTCAAACATTAACTTTTGGTGCTAGACTTAAAGGCACATGAACAGAGTAACCATGGTGGATAACAGTTTTTGATTCTGAAAAACAGAAGTTAAATCACTGACGACATTTTTTTTTTCCAGAAAAGACTCTTTCCAAATCAGTTGACCCTATGGACCCATTGTAGAGATGTGGACATCAAGAGAACCATGTCCTCAACACTAGACTTGCAGAAGACTTTGGGAAGATGTTGACACTGCAATTGTCAACCATACACATTGCCAGCTAGTCATTAAGTAGGAAGTGATAATCTCATTTTCTTTTTTTGTTTGCCTTATTGTTTTTTACTTTTTCATTGCTTTTATTGAGCTATACATTTTTCTCCATTCCCTTCCCTTCCCTCTCCTCTTCTACCTTTTCCCATGACTCCATGCTCCCAACTTACTCAGGAGTTCTTGTCTTTTTCACCTTCCTATGTAGAATCATGTACATCTCTCTTAGGGTCCTTTTTGTTGGCTAGTTTCTCTGGAGTTGTGGCCTGTAGGCTGTTTTTTTTTTCTTTATTCTAAAAGCCACTTATGGTTGAATACATATTATATTAGTCTTTCTGGGTCTAGGATACCTCACTCAATATGGGTTTTTTTTTGATTTCTTTCATTTGCCTGCAAATTTCAAGATTTCATGATTTTTTAATTTTTTATTGATTTTATTTAGCTATACATTTTTCTCTGTTCCCCTCCCTTCCTCTCCCCTCCTCTTCTACCCCTCTCCCATGGTTCCCATGCTCCCAATTTACTCAGGAGATCTTGTCTTTTTCTACTTCCTATGTAGATTAGATCCATGTATGTTTTTCTTAGGGTTCTCATGTTAACGACATCTTGAAATTTGCAGATGTCATGATTTTTTACTATTATGTAGTACTCCATTGTGTAAATGTACCACAGTTTCTTTATCCATTCTTCAGTTGATGGGAATCTAGGTTGTTTCCAGGTTATAGCTATTACAAATAATGATGCTATGAACATAGTTGAGTAGATGTCCTTGTGGGTTTGAACATCTTTTGGGTATATACCCAAAAGTGGTATTGCTGCATCTTGAAGAAGGTTATTTCTTAATTTTCTGAGAAATCTCCATACTTATTTCCAAAGTGACTGTACAAGTTTACATCCCACCAGCAATGGAGAATTGTTCCCCTTACCTCACATCCTCCCCAGCGTAAGGTGTCATTAGTGTTTTTAATCTTGGTCATTCTGACAGGTGTAAGATAGAATATCAGAGTTGTTTTGATTTGCATTTCTCTAATGGGTAGGGATGTTGATCTTTTCCTTAAGTGTCTTTCAGACCTTAGAGATTGTCTGTTGAAACTCTCTTTAGGTCTGTACCCCATTTTTAAAATTGGATTATTTGTTTATCTGGTTTTGATTTAATTTTGGTAGGTTATATTTATCCGGAAAAAATTTCACTTCCCTTAAGTTTTCCAGTTTTGTTATGTCTTTTGTTTTCATTTCTGATTTTGTTAATTTGGATGTTTTTTTCTCTGTCTTTTGGGTAGTTTGAATAAAGGTTTGTCTATTTTGTTGATTTTTGCGAAGAACCAACTCTTTGTCTCATTGATTCTTTGTATTATTTTCTTTGTTTCTATTTTGTTGATTTCAGCTCTCAATTTGATTATTTCCTATTATCTACTCCTCCTGGGTAGGTTTGCTTCTTTTGTTCTAGAGCTTTCAGGTGCTCTGTTAACTCACTAGTGTTAGGATGTTCCCAGCTTTTTTATGTAGGCACTTAGTGCTATGAATTTTCTTCTTAACACTGCTTTCATTAGGGTCCATAAGTCTGGGTATGTTGTGTGGTCATTTTCAATGAATCTTAGGAAGTCTTCAATCTCTTTCTTATTCCTTCCTTCACCCATTGGTGATTCAGGTGATAATTATTCAATATCTCTGTGTTTGTGGGCTTTCTGAAATCAGTGTTGGTGTTGAATTCTAACTTCAAATTATGGTGATCTGATAAGATACATGGGGTTATTCCAATTTTTTTTATCTGTTCATGTTTTCTTTGTTGCTGTGTATGTGATCAAATTTTGAGAAAGTTCCATGGGGTGTTGAAAAGAAGGTATATTATATTATGTTTGAATAGAATGTTCTATAGATGTCTGTTAAGTCCATTTGAGTCATGATATTTGTTAGTTCTCTTATTTCTTTGTTAAGTTTCTGTCTGGCAGACCTGTCCAGTGGTGAGAGCGGGATTTAATGTGTGACTTAAGCTTTAGTACTGTTTCTTTTACACGTGAGGGTGCCCTTGTCTTTGGGGCATAGATGTTCAGTATTGAGATTTTTATCTTGATGGCTTTTTCCTGTGATTAAAAATAAAATGTCCTTCTTTGTCTCTTTTGATTGATCTTTGTTTGAAGTCTATTTTGTTAGATATTATGATCGTTACCCTAGCTTGTTTCTTAGGTCCATTTGATTGGAAAATATTTTCCCAACCCTTTATTCTGAGGCCACATCTGTCTTTGAGGTTGAGGTGTGTGTTTCTTGTATACATCAGAAGGATGGATTCTATTTTCATATCCAATCTGTTAGCCTGTGTCTTTTTATAGGGCAGTTTAGTACGTTTATATTAAGAAATATTAATGACCAGTGATTGTCAGTTTAGTTTTCATTGTAGGTGGTGTTATTGTGTGTGCCTTTTCCTTCTTTGGGCTTTCCTGCTGTGAGATCATATAGTGCCTTTTTGTGAGTGTAACTTACTTCCTTGGGTTGCAGTGTTGCTTCTAGTACTTTGTGTAGGCCTGGCTTTGTGGCTAGGTATTGTTTAAATCTGATTCTGTCATGAGATATCTTGTTTTGTCCTTCTATGGTAATTGCAAGTTTTGCTGGGTGTAGTCATTTTGGCTGGCATCTATGGTGTCTTAATGTCTGCATAATGCTCGACCAGGACCTTCTGGCTTTTGAGAAGTCAGGTGTAATTCTAATAGTTCTGCCTCTATATGTTACTTGACCTTTTCCCTTTGAAGCTCTTAATATTCTTTCTTTATTCTGTATGATTAGTGTCTTGATTATTATGTGGTGAGAGGACTTTTTTTTTTTTTTGGTTCTGTCTGTTCAGTGTTCTGTATGCTTTTTTGTATCTTCATAGGCTTATCCTTCTTTAGGTTTGGAAAGTTTTCTTCTAAGATTTTGTTGAATATATTTTCTGAGCCTTTGAGTTGGACTTACCCTTCTTCTATCCTTATTATTCTTAGGTTTGTTCTTTTCATGGTATCCCATATCTCCTGGACATTTTGTGTTAAGCTTTTGTTAGATTTAACATTTTCTTTGACCGATGTACCTATTTCTTCTATTATATTTTCAATACCTGAGATTCTCTCTTCCATCTCTTGTATTCTACTGTTTAAACTTGCATTTGTGGTTCCTGATAATTTACTCATAATTTCCATTTTCAGAATTCCTTCAGTTTGTGTTTTTTTTCCCTCTATTTCAGGTTTTCATGTCCTGATTTTTTTTCCATCTGTTTGATTTTTTTTTTTTTTTTAGTTTTCTTAAAGGGATTTGCTGATATCTTCCAATTTTTTGTTTGTCTTTTCCTCCACTTCTTTGAGGGGATTTTTTTATTTCCTCTTTAGGGATCTCAAACATTTTTCTAAAGTTATTGTTTAGGTTTTCTTTCTCTGCTTCATCTGTTCTGAGGTTTTCAAGTCTTGCTGCTGCAGAGCCACTGGTTTTTGGTAGTGTTGTGTTGGTCTTTGTGTTGTTCAATGTGTTCTAATCTTGTCTCCTCATCTTTTACTCCAAATGGTGCAGTTGGAGTTGTATCTCCAGTGATCAGCCCTTTAGGTGCCAGTGAATCCTAGGCTCAGACGGTGGAGTCAGGGCCACAGTCTTGCCAGGACCGATGTTACTTGGTGGCAGAGCAGAGGTCCTTGTGGAGGCGTGGATGGGCGGACCTTCTTTGCTTGCTGGCTCCAGCCAAGTTAGGGTGCAGGCTGGTGGTGCAGCAGCTTTCCTTACCTGCTGGCTTGGGTGGAGGTTGCGTGTGTGCGCGGGCGGGTGGCCCTTCTTTCCTGCTGGCTCTTGTGGAGGTCCACATTACATTACTGTTAATAGTTTCTGTATAATCCTAAATTATATATTGCTAATAGCCAAGATAAACACTTGAGCAACTCAGGTCTGTGAGAGAAAACATGAAACAAACAAAACACTTCATCAGTAGAAACTGACACAGGCCTTCCCAAGATCTAGAGAAACACACATGAAAGCATATACATATCAGTAACATGTGCAAACTGAGCAGGTTGCATTTGAGTATTTAGGAATACACACACACAAACACACACACAGCACACACACAGCACAATTATGAAAAAGAAAGAGGCCATGAATTTGAAAGAGAACAAGGGAAGGCAGAAGGGTGGGTATGGAAGGAAGAAAGGGAAAGGAGAAATGATGTAATTATATTATCCTAAGAAATAAAGAAATTAAAAATTAAGAAAATAGAAATATACAGAGTGTGTCTAGTTTTAATTATAATTAAGGTTAATGGAAAGAGTGCTTTGAGTAACTTGTTCTTGGTTAATATGCAGGCTTGAATTTGTATATTTTGAAAATGGGTATTAAGCAGGTGACAAAAGCTTGTTAAGTCCCAGAAGCAAATTGGCAGCTGAGTTTGACTGTGTGGTTAACTGAGGAGCAAGTCCACATGTCCTCTGTGGTGTTCACAGATGTCATAGGCGTTCTTCCTCTGTTGTTCTCTCTCTCTTCCTCTTGTTCCTCTTCCTTCCTTTCTTCTTTCCCTCCCTCCCTCCCTCCCTCCCTCCCTCCCTCCCTCCCTCCCTCCCTCCCTCCCTCCCTCCCTCCCTCCCTCCTTTCTTTTTTCTTCTATGTATCTCTCTCTCTCTCTCTCTCTCTCTCTCTCTCTCTCTCTCTCTCTCTCCTTCATTCCCTCCTATCTTTAATTTTTTTGGAGGAGGCAGGGTCTCACATAGACTAGGCTGGCTTTAAACTTCCTGCGTTGGTGAAGATGGCCCCACACATTTGAGCCTCTGGACTGACTCTGTCAATCCTTGACAGACAGATCGATCAGCGGGTATTCTTGAGGCATGGGGCATATTACAAGCTTCTGCTGAGTTCCTCTGGAAACAGCAGTTGGCATCCCAGCACCACTGACAATCAGATGGCTGTGAACTAGAGCATGTAGCTGTGATTTGAAGGCCTCCTGGGTGGCATATGGCATTGCAGAGGGTCACACTGGCCCAGTCTTATTCTATAGCTTTAGTTGGATGGTGGACTAGAGAGCATCTCATTAAATGTGCAAATTGGATCATGTGAAGTGGGGTTGAATACTTGGAGGAGAAAGATTAAATTTCAAAATAACCCCAGAGAATGGGTCAGCGAGAACCACAGGAAGGTTAAACATGATTTTATTATACACATAGGTTGGGGCAATCATGGCAAAATGAGGAGTGAGAGAGGGGAAAAAGAGAGAACGAGAGGAGGAGGGGGAGTAATGTGAGAAAGTAAGAGAAAGAGAAAGTGAGGTAAAGAGAAAGTGAGAAAGAGAATAAGAGCATTATGCCCACTGACTCGAGCGATGCTTGGCACCGGCTCATCACTAAGTAAATGTTGGCTTAATTAGATTAACCTATCACAGACTCTGTGAAAAGATCAGGCCGGATCTTCCAGTAACTTCTTCACAAAGGCACCCAAAGTTAAGACACGACAAAACCTGTAATTTTCAGCTGTCCTCAGTGCTTGGTGCCCCAATTGCTTAAAAACATCCACTTCCAAGCAGAACTCCCAAGTTCCTTCAGGAGAAAAAAAGCCCCAAGCTGACAAGCAGGCTGTCTCCTCAGCCCTTTTATTTCCTCTTGCCACTGCTGAGGACACTGTGGGAGACAGTGAGACAGCTTTTAATTTAGATTTGGAGACTGATTGTTCTGGGCCTGGTTCTCATTTATTGTTGACAAAAGTTCCCTGCACTCATAAAATCCTCCAAAATCACTTAGTCATCCTGGTCCACGTTCTTCCTCCTCTTGCCGTGGACACTGTTGGAATAGATGGACACATGCAAATTATTGACATGTAAGATGCTTTGAGTGGGAAGCGTGATTAAATTTCAGGAGATTGGATACGTGTGTGGGGGGGATACCTTGTTCACAGCAACCCTTGGCTGAGGACCAGAAAGGGCACGGTTGTTGAAAGTTGTTTCGAGTGTCGCTGGAAAATGCAGCTTATATTCAGATCAAGTTCTAGGAGTCTCTGAGTCCTATGACTTCTCGACCCTGTATCCATCAGTTGTTTCTTTCCTTATTCCACCTCATTCCCATCTGTGTTTTCCTTTAGCAAAACATAGTTGAATTTCGGATTTGATTTAATGAAATCTTACTTTATTTTAATAAAATTTTAATTTAATTTTATAAATGATTTTAATAAAATCTAAACAGACTAGAGCACTTGCTAACTGAAAAGCACCCCACGTACCAGTTCTGTGAAGATTTTTTTCTCTGTCTCTCTTCACTGCTTTATTATTTCAGCATTTAAGCTAAGTTCAGAGGAAAAGGAGAACAGGGGCTCCTCATGGAATGGCAGAAACTATCATTTTGCTTCGTCTTTTTCAGTTACCTGTACTATTTGTTTGATTATAAAGTCTACCTTGAAATCTGGAGCCTTCAAAGACAACCTTTTGGTGTGTGTGTGTGTGTGTGTGTGTGTGTGTGTAGAGAAACAAACTCAGGATTAAACATTTAATATAGAGAAACATGAACCCTTTCTACTTGTATGCCATTGGGCTGCTTTCATTGCTATGAAATTAAGATAATGACGGCTATCCAGGACTAAAACACCAGTTAAATGTTCTAATGTGTCATACTCTCAGGACGGTGTATGTGACAGAGCAAAGTCTCAATTATGGTAGTTATCAGTGTTTTCTAGTAATGAATTAGCCTAGCTGGCAAGATTTGGAATTGTAACCATGGAGATAATGGTCACATTAAGATATCAAATATAAGACTCTTTCACAGGGCTGGAGAGCTGACTCAATGGTTAAGGACATATACTGCCCTTGAAGAGGTTGGATTTCCAGCACTTGTCTTGGGTAGCTCACAACTACATGTGACCTTGGCTCTCATGGGCATCTGACAGTGTCTCTGGAGCCTGCAGGGCTCACCTGTGCATAGACCCACACAGTCACAGACATTTTCAAACGTATTTGTTTACACTGATCAGTTGCTGATTTAGTGTTGACTTCAAAACATTTGGAATCCACATTTCTGCACTTCATCACGACTTGCCATTCTACCCAGGGATTAGGAGTAAATTTAGGCTCTCAGGAAGACACGATGGAGTGATGGCTATTTAGATCTTCAAGATGGCATTCCCAGGCTGTGCCTCACGAACCTGGCATTTCATGAGTTGTTAAGCTGCACAGCAATCAAGAGGAGATCTTTGGTTAAACACATTTTGTAGAAAGTTCAGGAAGTAAATGCACTGATTTTTGTCTTCTGTTAGTAAGCTTTTCTTTCTTGCTTGCTTGCTGAGTCTTTTTGAAGAGTCCTAGGAATAAAGCCAGGGCCTCAGGCATGCTAAATACATGTGCTAACACTGATCTGTGCTTCCTCTTCTTACCCCTCTTTCCTTTGCTTTGCAGCATCCATTGCACACGCAAGCCTGTTCTCTCTAATTCTGTGATGTATCCTCTGGCATTTCCACTTCTGGATCTCCTCGGTCACCCCTTCCTTACAGCTAATCCTGGGCTGCTGTTGCAAGCTGTTTGCTCTGCTGCCCTGAGCCTGGAGTCACTATGTAGAAATATCATGCACCCTGCTTAAACTGATCCAGATTTCCCATTGTAGTTAGATGTTTCCTTGCCCTGTCTTCTGTTACCTCATCTCATATGTCCGTTCAATCTATTTTGGTACCATAGGTCTCACTTTTGTCCTTTGATGTGACAATCTCATTGGTGGCTTAGTGTCTTTTTGGGGATTTGTGATGGTTGGATTTTTTTGTCCAACCTTGAAAAAAAAAAAAACCTTGTGTCATCTGGGAAGAAGGAACTCCAATGAAGGAAATGCCTCCATCATATTGCCTATGGATAAGTCTGTGGGGCATTTTCTTGACTAATGAATGATGCGGTCAACTGATGTGGTCTACTGCAGGCAGTGCTACCCCTGGGCATGTGGTCCTGTGTTGTATAATAAAGCAGGTTGAGCAAGCCATGGAGAGCAAGCTAGTAAGCACTGTTTCTCCATGGCTTCAGCTTCACTTCTTGCCTCTGGGTTCCTGTTTGGGTTCCTGCCCTGACTTCCCTCTAAGATAGACTGTGACTGGACTGAACAAAGAACCATTTCCTTCTCAAGTTGCTTTTGGTCATAGTGTTCTAGGATAATAAAAGGAAGCAAATTAAGACAGGATTTCCCCCTACCTGGAGAATCTCTTAGAGTTCCTTTATGGAACACTATCTTGCTTATTTGTTTTGTAGTCAAGTTGTATTGAGGGTCAGCTTCCTGGTTTGTGCTTAAAGAACAGTTAATGAAGTTGTCTCCTGAGCTCCAGGTTGCAAGCAAAGGGACAGACAGAGGAAAACAACACCCATGATCACTCATTTTTACTGTAAAACGAATACGATTTTGCTTTATGAGTAACAAGATTTTTAGGTAGAACTTGCAAAATTAAAATTTGTTCCATTCATTTAGTGTAATAAGAAAGAATATCTTGTTCACTATGAGCAAAAAACTGAATTTGAAGTATTGCAAAATGTATTTCTAGATATTTGATTAAATGTTTTTTTTTGGGGGGGCCCTGCAGCAACTGAAAAATACCATACATTAAATAAAAGGCCTGTTTCTCATTTCATATTTACCTTCTGAACACACACACACACACATATCTTCTTAAATCAATGCTAAAGAGTGAAAGTCAGATGAATATTGATTTTTCAGATATTTTAGATTGGACATATAAAATGTTTAATGTAGTTAAAGTTAATTCCTTTGTTGGTCAGAAGCCAGTGTAGTAATATTTGATTCTTATCTCATTTCCACTTGTTATTTTCCCACATAAATTCTTTTTAAATTTGTAAAAGCACTACAAACCTTTTCAAATGGAATATTCTAGAACTGTATTACATAACACAGAAATGTCTTGGCTTCAATACTCATTACTTGTATAAGTTTTGGGAAAACTACTTAGTCTTTTTGAGGCTGATTTCCCCAAAGTCAGAATAACATTATTTATCTTTCAGACTATCTCCAGGATTAACTCAAATAATCTAGGTAAAGCTTCTAACTCCCTGCTAGACAAAAGCAGATTCTCCCAAAGGCTCATTGATTGCTGTGCTGCTTCTCTGTGCTCTCGTCACATCCCTGGATTCGGCTTGCACTTGTGAGATTGGGGTGGGGAGAAGAGCAGGAACCAGGCCTGCTCCCTGACCTGTGGTTGGAGGCCCTTGGCATCCCAGACAAGTAGTGTGACATGGAGTTTGACGATACAAAGTTGTAACACTGGAGGAAAAAAAAAATCTATCAATTACACACTTTGGTGAGCATTCCAAATTCCAACTAAAAATGGGCCACATGAGTGATTTTTATGGGATGTTGGTGTTTAGAACTCAGAATTTCAAAGTTTGAATGCATTATGACCAAATGAAACACATTTCTCCATTGCATGACTTCTCAGAGGTGCTTCCTCATGAACAGATACTATGATTTACAAAGAAAACCTTTTATAGTTCCATACACAAATCAGGTTTAGCATACATTTGCTGATATTGGGAAGTGGTATATAATTTTCTGCATTATTACAAGATGAAAACAATTTCCAGGTGAGATCATTATTTTCTGCTTGGCTGTATTTTTTGTGTGAGATTCTTGTTGGACTCAGTTGTGTGTGATTTTAGTAGCCAGGTAAGGGGTGTGGAGGGAACCGTGGGGAGGTGAGGGAACCTAAGTTCTACTTTGTGATGAAATACATAGGGAGTAATCCTTTTCCTTTGGAGGGATATGAATCACAGGGAATTAGTAAACCAAAACAACAAGGAAACCTAGCGCTTAATAGTGGCATCATCTCAAAAAGTCTTACTTTAAGAGTTTTCAAATTTACTGTTGAGAACTTGGATCATAATTCTGGATTTCACGTTTTCTTTTCCAACATTGTAATTTCCTAGTGCTCCAGTGGATTGCATGAATCTAATCTTTACCGAAGCAAGACAAATCAAAGAAAGATGAGTCTTTTGTGGTGGTGGTGAGGTTTGAAATCATTTTCATGTTAAAGCAAATCAGAAACTCGGTAAAACTGTGAAAAATTGAATGCATTTAGATGTGATATTATGTATTTATGACAGAGCTGTTCACCGTTCCTCAAATAATACCATATATCTCCTTTCTACCCTCTTCCTACATTCTTATATTTTTGGTTGTGAGCCTAGCCTTTAACGGCTGAGCCATCTCTCCAGCCCCCTCTACCTACATTCTGTCAACTCTATTATTCCAAATCTTTGTGCCAGGAGCCCCACTGTCCCGAGTCTCTAATGTTGCTCTTCCCACTGTCACCTGGGCCCTTTTCTCATTTACTACTGTTTGCTTCTTTTGACCGCCATACTGGCTTTCCAGGCGATAGAGATTGCTTCAGAAAAGCATCCATTCTGGATTCAGTCCTCCTGTTTTTGCTGGAGGTGGTAGCTCATTAGTTTGCTAAACCCATGCTCATTGGGAAGCTTAGAAAAGACCCAGGAGGCTCTGCTTAATTTCCCCAAATCATACCAATTTGCTAGAGGCTTTCTGAAGGCCAAATTCTGTTACTGGGCCTAAAATTAAGTGTTTCCAGTGTTTCTCCCACTTACAGTATTTTAACCATTTTCTTTCCTTGACCTTAAATTTTGTAAGACTTTGCTTAAGGAACACATGTAACCAAGGGTGTGTTTTGCCTACCACTAGTGTTCTCATTGAACCTGAAGAAAGTGTCAAGTGCTGAAGTGACTTGAAGACAATCACAAGGTTAAGAAGCATGCTATTTTATCTCGTGCATCTGTTTAGAAAAATGTGCAATGTATAAAGGGCAATTTGTTGTTAAAAGAGAAGGATCAGAATCCCAGGTAAGAAAAATAATTTTAACTAAAGAAAGTTTTTGGGTGTGGTATTCTATCAATATGTGGAGAGGTTTCCAAGGGCAACAGGGATTTGTTCTGCTCCTAGTTCAACCTCAATTAGCAAATGTCAATTGCTGTTAACACACATCTCTCCTTATTCTCAGTCATACTTCTATGTTATACTTGAGACCATTTGTTTTTGCAGAAGTTGAGTTTACGGGGAGAAATTCCTGGAATACAACATTGTATGAATAATTAATAACATGAACATAGCGTTTATTGTTCTCCAAAGTTAGCAAATAATTGAGGACCATCTCAATCTAATCCTGGAAATAAGCTAAATGTCAAGGATTGAACTATTAAGAAAAGACAAATGCCAGGTCTTCTGTCCCTACCATTCTCACTAAAAGATGGTTTTATCAGCTGCTTTTCCCAGTTGGGGAAATCCTTCATTACACAAGCTGTGTTTATTACTGAGAACTGACCTTTCTACTCGTGAAGAATTGAAGACAGAAAGGGACTCAACTCCTCCTGGTGTTGAGAGAGAGCCAAGAGAGAGATTCTGGATGGCTGGGAGAGCGAACACGTTGCCCCGTCCGTCAGAAGCTGGAGTTGAGAAGTAGACAGCTGTGAGAAGTGAGGAAGAAAGACATTGCTGGCTTGGAGACAGCTTTGCTGATGGGCCCATGCAGCACCACAGCACATCAGTGTTCAGATTTTAACAACAAGGGGTGGGGCGAAAAATTCTCCTGAGCAGGGGGGGTGGGGGAGGAGGGAAGGGGAATCTGTCATTTGTCATGCACTGGTAGATCAGGGAGAGAGCGCAAGTCATCGGAAAAAGCAACAGAGTGTGTTTCAGGTATTTGCTTAACCAGGATGAGGATGGCAAATGCCAGTGCCAAAGAGTAAAAATAGTTCTATACATTTCTATTTTGAAAAATGCTTTAAGCTAGCAAGTTTTTCTTTTAAATAAGATCTTAATTTTGGAGTATTCTTAGATGTGCATAAATGACAAAGGTAGAGCTTATATGCCCCGATTTTGTTATTAATGCCTCCTATTAATAGAAGGGGGTCATCACAGTGAACTGGTATTGACACATCACCATGAGCTGAAGTTAGTATTAACATTGAGTTTTTCTAATATATCCTTTTTCTGTCCCAGGCCCCCACCCAGAGGTGACAGAACACGAGCTGCTGCTTATTCTTGCATCTTCTTGGTTGTGAGACTGTTGTGAGTTGTTTCTCAGACTGCTTTTTACTGCCTTAACTAAAATTTTTCAGTGTGTGTGTGTGTGTGTGTGTATTGTGTAATTATTTCCTTCTTATGTAAAACAGTCCATCTTTTTGGGTAGCGCTTTAAAACTCAGGAAATAAACAACTCAATAGCTTTAGGAAGTCCCCCAAACTGACCAAACTCTTCCTCCTCAAGTGTACATAAGCAGTAAGGACTGCTGGGATCCACTCTCAGATCAGCTTCACTGCGTAGAAGAGACAGACCAACTGAGCTGAGGGAAAGATGCTCAGACCAACCTACCAGTCATTGTGCAATGTGCTTCAGATTTTAAGATACTGAGAGCCTTCATCCAGGCTGGGGTGGGCTTTTGATAATACAGATATTTTTGAGTAATTTCTGCTTCTGTAAGTAACCTCTCACTATGCTCCTCCAGCTCACCTCAAAAAAAAAATCTCACTGGTTTATTAACTTGTACTGCCATATAGATTTCCAAAGTGGTTGTACAAGTTTGCACTTCCACCAGCAATGGAGGAGCGATCTCTTTGTTCCACATCCTCTCCAGCCTGAGTTATCACTAGTGGTTTTTTTTTCTTTCTGAGTTTAGGTATTCTAACAGGTAAAAGATGGAATCTCAGTGCTGTTTTGATTTCTCTGATGGCTAAGAATGTTGAACATTTCTTTAAGTGCTTCTCAGCCATTTGAGATTTCTCTGTTGAAAATTCTCCATTTAGATCTGTACCCCATTTTAAAATTGGGATATTTGGTTTGTTAATTTCTAAGTTCTTGAGTTCTTTATATAATTTGAAAATCAGCCCTCTATCAGATATGGTGAAGATATTTTTTTCATTATGTAGGCTGCCGTTTTGTTTTATGGTAAAACGTGCTGTTTTACCTTGTCCTTTGTGTTAGGATTCCTGTATTGTACTGACCCTGTCCCACTTGGGCTGATGGCAGTGGGCAGTGGCCGCATTGCACTAGTCTCTGTGATTTGAAGCCACAGCCTCTGCTGCAGCCTTCCCACTGCCTGTCCTCTCCCTTGTCGCCTCCACCGCAGCTGCCTTGGGCACTGTTGAGGCTTCATGCCATATGCTCAGAGTCACTGGCATGTTCCAGTGGCCTCCAATAGCACAGCAGTGAGAAACAGGTCATGCCGTGAATGGTTCTGAGCCCACCAAAGAGCACTGCATTCTTGGGAGGTGACCCTAAGTGTCCTGCCCTGGTGTAGTTGGGGCCTCTGCAACTGCTGGTCGACCACATTTCCGTCCCCATACACCTGCTCTTCCCTGATAAACTCCTATATGGGTTTGCTGAGCTCTGCAGTTTACGTCTCATAGCTGCAGAAACGACACTTTGGCTTACAGAAGCTTCCCATTTGATCTTAGTTCCTATGTGATTGATACTCTGTTCAGGAAGTTATCTCCTGTGCCAATGTATTCGAGATTATTTCCTACTCTTCTTCTATCAGGTTCAGTGTATCTAGATTTATGTTGAAGTCTTCAGTCCACTTGGACTTGAGTTTTGTCCAGGGTGATAGATATGGATTTATTCTTCTACATGCTGACATTCAGTTAGACCAGTATAATGTGTTGAAATGCTCTTTTTTTTCTGTATTTTATATTTCTGGTGTCTTTATAAAAAATCAGGTATCTATAAGTATGGTAGATTTAGGTCTGGGTCTTCAGTTTGGTTCCATTGATCAACCTGTCTGCTTTTATGCCAATACCAGGCTGTTTTTAATACTATAGCTCTGTTGTATAGCTTGAAATCAGGGATAGTGATTTCACAGGGATACCTCCGTTAGTTTTCTTGTTGTATAGGATTGTTGCAGCTATTCTGAGTTGTTATTTCCATATGAAGTTGAATATTATTTTTTCAAAGCATGTAAAGAATTGTGTTGGAATTTTGCTGGAGATTACATCGAGTCTGTAGATTACTTTTAGTAAGAAGGCCATTTTTATGTTAATCCTACATAATATATTAATCCTACAAATTCATGAGCATGGGAGATCTTTCTATCTTCTGATATCTTCTCAAATTTCTTCAAACACTTCACATTCTTGTCATACAGGTCTTTCACTTGTTTGGTTAGTGTTATATCAAGATATTTTATATTATTTCTGGCTATTGTGAAGGGTGTTATTTCCCTGATTTCTTTCTCAGCCCATTTTGTTTTGTCATTTGTATATAGGAGAGCTACTGATTTTTTTTTTAGTTTTTCCTGTATCCAGCCACTTTGCTGAAGGTTTTTTTTTTTTTTAATCAGCTGTAGGTGCTCCCTGGTAGGATTTTGGGGGTCACTTATATAAACTAATATGCCATTTGCAAATAAAAATAGTTTGACTTCTTTTCCAATTTGTATCTCCTTGATCTCCTTCAGTTGTCTTCTTGCTTTGTCTAGGACTTTAAGTACTGTATTGAATAGTAGACAGTGTTGTCTTGTTCTAAAATTGGTGGAATTGCCTTGAGTTTATCTCCATTTAATTTGATGTTGGTTATTAGCTTGCTGCATATTGCTTTTTGATATAGAAGATCCTTCTGTTTATGTGTTGCTTTCATTGGTTAATGAATAAAGAAACTGCCTTGGCCATTTGATAAGGTAGAACTTAGGTAAGTTGAGAAGACAGAACTGAATGCTGGGAGGAAGAAAGCAGAGTCAGGGAGAACCACCATGGAGTTGCCAGAGTCAGACATGCTGAATCTTTCCCAGTAAGTCACTGCCACATGACAATATACAGATGAATAGAAATGGGTTAAATCAAGATGTAAGAGCTATCCAATAAGAGGCTAGAGCTAATGGGACAAGCAGTGATTTAATTAATACAATTTTGTGTGGTTATTTCAGGGCTAAGCTAGCCAGGCAGCTAGGACAAACAAGCAGCCTGTTCCCTCTTACAGCTTTTATTATGTTTAGGTATTTTCCTTGTGTTCCCGATCTCTGCAAGACTTTTATCATGAAGGGTGTTGGATATCAAAAACTTTTTCAGTATCAAATCAGATGATCATGTGCTTTTTTTCTTTCAGATTTACTTTCAGATTACATTGACAGATTTTTATATGTTAAACCATCCTCACACCAGAAACTGTATTAATTAAACCACTGCTTGGCCCATTAGCTCTAGCTTCTTATTGGCTAATTCTTACATATTAATTTAAACCATTTCTATTAATCTGTGTATTGTCATGTGGCTGTGGCTTACTAAGTTCTGGCATCTATCTCCAGTGGGGCTAAATGACTTCTCCCTGACTCCACCCTTCTTTCTCCCAGCATTCAGTCTAGTCTTCCTCTCCTAAGTCCAGTCCTTCTGGCCTAGCTCTGCTCTGCTATAGGCTCAAAGCAGTTCTTTATTAACCAATGATATTCACAGCACACAGAGGGGAATCCCACATCACAGCTCTTCTCCAGTTCATTTTCACCATGCAGAGCTAGATTTAAAAATGCAAATCTATTTTAAAACACTTTAGTTTATTTTTCTTTGTAGAAAAATTAAGGTTTTTTTTTTTTTTAGCCTTGTAAGAGGGCTTCTGCTTAATTCTCTAACCTTGTCGAATTTTCCTCTGTAGTCTCTTCAAAGTAAATATAAGATCTTACTTGCTTTAGCCTATTTCTACCAGGTGTGTCCTCTGTCCAAAAGAGGTTTCTGCTGTCAATCCCCTTTCTGGGTTTCTTGTGTTGGGGAGGCCTCTCCAGATATCTCAGATCCAACAGAGCTAGGGGATCTGGGAATTTGATGCTTTCATTGCAGCTCCCCCACTTCATTATTGTACATTTAAAAGCCAAGTAGCACGGGTAGCCACAGTATCCGTCTTTTCTGTCGTCATACCCCAGAGCCTTGCACTATGCTTCCTGGGGAATCAGAAAGTAATTAATGACTTGGTAGTGGAGAATTTAGCTGATAACTGTAAAAACAAAACAAAACAAAAAAAATGTGCAGCCATCAACAGCAAGACTCAGCTGTCTTATTTTCTTATGGGCCAGCACTAGCTGATGGAGGACAGTGTTATGCTTCTGTAGTTAGTGTTATGCCAGTTGACCTGTTCTCAAACTTTCATGTGTTTCAGAGCCATCATCTGGACGGCTGGTTAAACCACAGTTTCATGGTCTTGTTTTTAGTTTGTGGTTTATGCCTTGTGGTGCCTGAGAATTTTCATCTCCGAAGAGTTTCTGGGTCACACTTCTGGTCAAGTTCTACTTGGAAAGGCCTAAGTACAGACTCCCAGCCAGCAGTTCATTGGCAGGTAATCCCATCTCTTAGTTGGGAGGAGGTATTTTGTTCAGTTTCATGGTTGTTCACAGGGTGAGTTTGGCTGTATCTAGGAAGTGACCTATATAGAGCTGTCGGCGGAGGCCACTTGTTTGTTCTTGGCCACACAGATTCAGAATAATCACAGAGAAACTATATTGTTTAAATCACTGCTTGGCCCATCACTTAATCATATTACTAGCTAGCACTTACATCTTTGGTTAACTCATTTCTATTAATCTGTGTATTGCCACATGTCTGTGGCTTACCAGCAAGGTTCTGGTATGTCTATCCCCAGCAGTGGCTACATGGCTTCTCTCTAACTGTGCCTTCTCTCTCCTCCTCTATCTGCTTGGAACTCCCTCCTTACTTTATTCTGCTAAGCACCTGGCCAAAACAGATTTATTCATTAACCAATAAAAGCAATACATAGATAGAATGACTTCTCACACCATAGAACTCTGTCTTCCTGGTCCACAACCTTCTTTTTCTACAGGTCTCTGAATGACTATAGTTATGGATCAGGAACAATGAAAACCAACTTGGAAATCTGCTGAGCAAGACCTTGGTTCCCAGAAATTCCTTATATTTGGTTTCACATTTATTTCCAGTCACAAAAAGGCCAGTTAAAGAAGAATGCATTTGTTACCTGGTATGTATGAAAACTATCATCAGACCTTATCCCATTTATGAGGATCTTGGTACCAAGTCTTGGATGTGGAGAGGTATATGGCTTGCTGTTTGAATTTCATTGCACACAATTTAGTTTGGAGCCACATTTCATTTTGTAAATGAGCATCTGAGCAAATGTGTTTTTGCCTCAAACTAAACAAGCAAGCAAAACCACCTCTGGGCTGAAAGGAATTGAATGCCTGCTATCCCTCAGTGCTGTAAACCCAATAAAGCTCCCACTTGCCATTGCACGTAGCCAAACAGCAAGGTCCAAATCAACCATCACACATTTCTCTGTCTGGGGAGCAGTGTGCATTCCTGCGTGAGCAGAAGTGAGTTGCAATAGAAACTTAGACAGCTGCTCTTCCAAAGCCGCAGATCTCTTAGGAAAGTGAGAGGACAAAGTGGCTTTTAAAATAGAACTATCAAAAAGGAAACAGGTGCACAAATAATCATTGATCATTAGCTAGGGAAGGGAGAGTTGGGGCCTGTGGGTCTAATCTCCTTATGTTACAGAAAGAAAAGCCTCAGAGAGGCCAAGTCGCCTGCCAAAGTCATTGAGCTGAACAGGGGAGATGCAGAACCGGAAGTCAGGACTTCTATCTCTTGGGCAGGTGCTATTTTCATGTTGCCTTATAACTAGTGATCAAGCTCTTATGCCAGAGTTATGTTCAAGATCATTGACAAGACAGAGCTAGAATATCCCTTTCTAAGATTTTTCTCTTCTCTTGGGACAGAGGTGTATCCAGGTTTGCCTGGAGGTTGAAAGCAGGGAACCCATTGTGTCTTCACTTTTCCTTCCTCAGATGTGATTTGGAAGTCAGGGAAGTCTGGGTCCGCATAGACAGAGGGAATGTTAGGGCTAAAATTGCTTTTCCCTCGCAGATACTTATCCTGTGTTCGCAGATCTTTGATTAATGTTCAAAACCAGCATATGGAATCATTTAAAAAATTTTTTTTCAAAGTCCTTTGGTTGTAAGGATGAGAAGCACAAGACTGGCACATCAGAAAGGATATTATTGTAAGAACACAGCAATTAATGTCATGGATTTTAATATAGCAATTAATGTCAAGGACAAAGAATGATGTTCCACTGAGCCTAAGGGAGATTGGAATGAAAGAGTTCTCAGAGGATCTTACAGTTAGTCAGTCAGCCAATGAATATTTGCTAAATATCAGATACAGATGAAGTACTTGGGGACAGAGAACCAAAAACATCAAAGTCATTGTCTCAAAGAGCTGGTACTCCAGACATGAAACATTCAGATGGGGTAATACAATGGTTGTAAACTCTTGAAAATGCTAGGAAATCAAATAGAGAAATACAGCACGTCGTGATAGGGTAGGTGGGGTTTCCTTTGAGTGAGGTGGTCAGGCAGGCTTCTCTGAGGTCATGTTCAATTGTAAGAGGAAAGTCAGCACATGAAGATTTGGAGGAGACACTTCAAGTGGATGAAACAGGACACTGAATGGCTGGGGAACTGAGCTGAAGTTCAAGGCACAAAGAATGGAATGAGCCTGGCACAGCTCCAACGCCCAGCTGAGCTGAGTTGTGCAGAGAGACACAATCCCATGTGAAGAGATGAACAGCTCACAAGGGGTATCCTGGGCCTGTGGAGTTTCCCTTTGCTGTGGCAATTTACCAACATGATGCAGTGAGATGGAAACTGGCTGCTATTATTTAGAGTTTGAAGGCCATTGTAGTCATTTTGTGGGGAGGACAGTGGGATGATGGTGAAGTGGCAAGGGTTGGTCAGGTTCAGAGTAAGTTCTGAAGGTGAGCTCATAGGACTTGCTGGTGCATTAGATATGAATATGAAGGAAAGAGAGGAATTAGAGGTGACTTCAAAGCTTTGTGCCTGAGCAGTTGAGTACCTATTGGTTCTATTTGTTGAAAAGAAGTAGATTAGAAAGGCGTGGACTAGGGCATCAAAAATTATCTGGCCAAGAGAAGGGTAAGGGAATTAGTAAAGAAGTATGAAAAGATGTTGAAAAGGGACAGATTTAAACCCAAGGTTCACAAGCGAGTTTCCAGAATGTGTTGAAGCCAAGGGATCAGAAGAAGCTATCTAGAATCGAGGTTAGACTAGAGCAAGGCTGAATCATGAAGAAATGTCAACACAGGTGATGCAGGAAGAGTCTCAAGATGGGGAAGGGAGAAATATTGACTCTACCAGTGCTGTTGAGAGGTCAGGTACCCGAGGACATTTGCTGTTACCCGTAACTTTCACAAGAGCCGTCTCAGTGATGCACTGGTGACAAAAATCCTTTGGGTTAAGGAGAAAATAGTAGAACTAGAGGGGATGACAATCTGCTGAAGAGTGCTTGTTACTCTTCTAAAGTACCTGAGTTTAGTTTCTAGTACCTACATCAGGTGATTCACAACCACCTGTACCGCCAGCTCCAGGGCATCTGATTCCTTCTTCTGGTGGCAAATACTTACACTCACACAGACACAGATGCACAAGGGCATAAATCAAAAAAAGAAAGACAATGGAAATTGTTTTGGCCACAGTTATGGAGGATAGGGGTCAAAGGCGTTGGCACAGGCATATTCTTCCCTTGGGGACAATTAGTTTCTAGCCCTTTTTAATTTCTGGGGGCTGCCAGCACACCTCGGCATGTGTCAATTTGTGTCCACAGTTAGTCTTTTCTATGTGTGGGTACCTCGCAATCCTGTCTTTACCTCTTCTGTATAAAGGTGTATGTAACTGTACCTAGGGTCACTTATATAATCTAAAGATACCCAGAATCTTTAACGGCATCTTTTACCACACAGAGTAGTGTTATTTTCCATATAAGACCATAGTCACAGATTCTAAGGACTGGGATACAAATCTTCACCTCTCCTTTGGGATCACCATTCAGCCCCTCACAGGTAGATACTTGGAAATATTTTCTAAAGCTTTTCTTTTGTTATACATTTTGTAAAAAAAAAAAAAAGACAAATGACATAACTATTGATTCAATATTTTGGTTTGATCTCCGAATGACTATCCCACCAAAAATAGTTATGGGAGCTTAGGTGTATTGACTGTCAGTTCTACCAAGAAATAGCCCAAATTGTACCATTTTGGTTACATGATTAACTCTGTTTTCTTTTGCCGAGCATCTGTGCACACAGAAAGGAACAGATAAATGGAAGAGAAATTGTCTATATATGTATTTTTCCATCTAATCTAGGATTTGTGAAGTGTAGTCAAACAATTTATTAAAGAAGCAGTCAGCTTTTACTTTGCTGTCCTTTCTTGTCAATAAAAAAACAAAAAAATGTGTAAAAATAGAATGTAGCTTCTAGCCTTAGGAAAGGATAAGGGGAAAAAGTCTGTAGCATTATTAAGGGTGTTGGTTATTTCCTCTGTCACACTGTGTGCTCCTTGTGTAATTTCCCCATCTTGCTTCCTGGGCTGGCAGAAGCAGTCACACTGCTGACCTTGCATTGACCTT
The DNA here is from genome assembly GCF_014885135.2 of Alexandromys fortis. Lineage (NCBI taxonomy): Eukaryota > Metazoa > Chordata > Mammalia > Rodentia > Cricetidae > Alexandromys > Alexandromys fortis. The sequence continues at coordinate 3,576,852 of NW_026067997.1, forward strand.
CCAGAAGGAAATCCTCCTTTGGATAAGGAAGTTTGTCAGGGCTTTTTCTCCACCAGTCATCCAGCCCTAGTCCCAACTACTCATTAGAAAGGCCAAGTTATTCTAAGTGTTTGTCCATAACGTCCTATTTTGGGATGACTAAAAATGCCATCCTTGTTTTCTGAGAGGCACTGTCCACATGCTTGCGTCCCTTCCTGACTTGACTTTAGGTTAAACACAGCTTTGTTTATTCTGTAGTCTGTGGCCATGTGTCATGGTATCCAGGATGGTGAAGACTGCCTCTCCTGGCCCAGTTCTCACCTGGAGGGTGTCGATAGCTCTAGCTATTGCATGAAGCAGGAATACATGAAGAGGCTGGGGAGACTCCTTGGGGGCTGTCAGCTGGTTGCGGAGCTCATTGCTCATTTCTGCCTTCATGGTAGTTGCTAGATCTGCTGACTGGGAGCCGTAGTCCATATCTGAAACCGTCTCCCTTGCTGTTTAGAGCCAGTTGTAAAGCAGCTTTCTGTGGGGCCATTTGGGATGGATTAGAGAGAAGCCAATCTACTTTCCACAGTGTCAGGTAGAAAGGATTGCATTTGAATGAAACAGCAGAGACCTGCATCTTGCAAAGGACATCCCCCGAGAGGGCAGGTGGTCTTTAGCATTTAGATAAACAACTGAATATTCTATGTCCCATCTTCAGGCTCGAATGGACCCTTTTCATAAAACTAGGTGGTGGTGGCATTATGTATAACCCAAGTTATCTCTTTGCTTCTTTTCTCCAGCAGAGAGCTTTATAACTTGGCTGGCTGCCTAAACATGGAAAAGACTGTTCTTATTTGAAGACCATAACACAATTATTATCACCGTTCAATTTCCCCCAACTCCCCAACAGGTTATTTTTTTCCTCTTTAGAACCATTTTCTGTATCTTTACTTGTATCCATATTTTTTTTCTAAAACTTTTCCTTGTCTGTAAATTCTTATAAAGGAATAAACCAGATACCTATGACACCCTGTCCTTGGTTAGTACAGGAAGTACTTATTAGACATTGTCAGTTTCATTAAATTTTTAATGAAGCTTACCAGATATCTGTCTAATTATCATTTCTGAATGTGTTTGTGAGAGTGTTTCTCAGTAAGATTAGCACGTGCATTGATAATTTAAGTAAAGCAGATTGCTCCCTACAGTGTAGGAGGCCCTCACAGTGCTGAGGGACTAGACCAAATAAACAGCTAAGAAATTCTTGCTGTTGACCATGTTTAAGTTGAGGCATCTGTCTTCCCTTTGGATTCAGACTTGGACTGGGCAAGAGCTTTGTTTGCCTGAGTCTCTCTCTTATGAATCATATAAAAGGGAGCGCCCCAGTTTCCAGGATTGCAAGAGATAATTCACTAGAGAACACACCCCAACACACCTGCGAATTCAGATACCCACACAGAAACACACAGCAACTGAGGAGAATGAGCAAAACAGAGGCACACACTTGTGCCTGAAAGTGTAAGCTCTCACAGACTTCAGGGTCATCCCAACAGGATGCAGAAGTCGACCTTAAAGAGCTAATTTTGGCTAAAGATAGGAATATTCAGGATTTGGGGTGTCATCACATGCTTCCAGGAAGGATTCAAGAGAGAGGAGTCTTGTTCTGGAGTAATGTGCTACCGGGAAGAGAGGACGGTTCTTTTCTGGATAATTAACATACCTCATAGTATAGTCTAAGCATGGTTAAAATTACATTAACTATAGAGTATCTACTGTTGACTTATCTGGAAAAGAATGATGCTTGACCTTGTTGTAGTCTGCAGAGTAACCTTATTTTTGCCTCCAGACTAGGCAACATTATGAAATGGCATTGTTTTCACTTTATTTCTTCCGAGTCACAAAGTGAATTGATGTTCTGTGAATTGTTTTTGTCTAACGAGTGTTTTCTTTCTTTTTCATTTTGTTTTGTTTTTACAAAGAAGAGTAGCAGCAAATAAAAGTGGACGAAATGACATATTTAAGGGAGAATAGAGTTTAGGTGACTTCAGGTTGAATATAAATCATGTTGGTTATGAATTGGTACGACGGATGTTTTCAAATCTTCTTACCTGTTATGAGATAAATTTTTAAGTATTTAGGAACAGAATGATGTGATGTTTGGTAACAGAACCAGGAAAAAAAATACCATAAATATTGGAAATAGATCCGCAGAACGACACTAACACTTAAGGTGGGGCTCTCCTTTCTGCTTAAGGTGAGTTTGAGAAGCTCTCTTTTCTCCTCAGTAGGAAGAGCACCACTGCCACTGTTTGAAATTAAAATGGGGAACATAGTTGTTGGCCTTCCTTCCTAAATCCTCAAACAGAATTAGGTCTGTTTTCTGAAAATCCATTCTATAATCCCAGATACTGTTTCTGTTTAGTCTCTACTTCACATAACCCATGAAATAACAGGTTCTTGAAATTGTAAAAATTCCCAATTGTCCAAAATCTAAAAGGCTCTATCTTCTTCTGCACTGACTTTACAACTTTATATGTTCATCAAAATAAAGGGATATTTATTAAAATAATTGGTTGCATTATAACTGAGAGCACAATTAATTCTTTTAGGGTAGTTGTTATGTTTAGCATTTCAAGGAGAATATGATAGTTAAATAATCATTACTATTATTTTAGCATTTCTATAGAATCAAACATTTTGTGGCATTTTCCACTCAGAAGCAAATCTATTATAAATGTTCAAAATTTAAAGTCCCCATGGAGCTGAGATAATAGTTTCTGTCTAAAAATGGATAAAGACAAAAAACTAAAACCTAAGCAAGGATTAGCTTTCTCTCCTTGGCTATTTTCAGCCTTCATCTTGTTGCTAGGGATGGAGGTGAGCAACTGTGTTGTTCATTTCTCCACAATGCACATCATTCTTCTCTTTACTTATGCGTCATTAGTACCTTGGGTTTCTAATCCCTTTAAAGAGTTACTGATTCACAGATATGCCTTTTACAAAATACTGTGTGTATGCTCTTATGCAAGGAGGTTTCTGGAGAATTCTGTGGTATAGAGTATATGCTGAACACCCAGTGAGGCTCTGTGTTGAATTGCTGCTTGTGGACTGTCTCTTTTGAAATTCGGCAGGAGCTTTTATAAGGTAAATTGAACATTTATGTAATTCCTAAGTTTAATTCTCAGACATCATTATATTTACTTATCAACCAAAATTATAATAAATGTCACATTATGATTTGAGGAGGATCCATGGTATCCTTTAGATTCTTCTTATTTAGCAATGATGTTTAGCAAAAGGGGCATTATTCTGATAAGAACAGGTGAGTATTACCACCATGGACAGTCACAGTTCTTAAATATTTCCTCTAATTTATATGGCTTTTCCAGGCGATACAAGCTCTTAGGATGTTTCTGCCTCTATTTCTAAAATGATCCCTTAAAGAATTGTGATTTAGATGTATCACCTGGGAATGGGCTCTGGATTTTGATTGGTTGTGGTTTTTTTTTTAATTTTCTCTGTTGCAAAAAGATATTTCCTTGTTGAAGGGTGAGAACTATAGGTTATTTCCCTCCTGTAGAAGCTTGCATGATGCCTTCTGGTACCTGAAAGCTAGTCTTCAGGGAGGAGGCATTCTGGTTAGATCCATTTTAGGTCCCCTGGGCCTTGTGTCTGAAGTACAAGTTGTCTTCTGCAATAATAAATTACTTTACCTCTCTAGAAGATGGCAGAGGACAATAGCAATACCCTGCAGTGTTTTGGGAGTCTCTCAGACAGCCTTGACCAACAACTCCAAACAGGACTTCTTTTATCATCGAGGCTTTGTTATATGGCCTATGGCTCTCAGAAGGAGCACTGTCAGTATTTTTACATCAGGGGTAAAGGCCATTAACACAGCAACAGCTCATTGAACACAGGATTTACTGAAGTTCTGTTGGAATATCTATGTGACATATTAGAATTCATAGAAAAAAATGTACTTGCAAGTACTTTCCTTGTCTTCCTAGAAATCTTATGACCTCATGTTGCATCACCTTCCCATGAGCCATCACTAGGCTTTTGGTGATTTTTTTCTTTTTAGCTATCAATATCCTATACTCTGTGATTAAAAAGGACTTCATTGAGCTAATAGTTCCATTTATACTTTCAGGTCTCTGATATAATTTCATCACTGCTTTGTATAGAAAACTATAGAGAGTACAGACTTTAATACTTTTGAATTGCAATTCCAATTAGTTCTTTGATGAACTTCAGAGCAAACAATTAATTCATTTTCCTTGGGAGAAGATAGTTTTATTACAGTTGATGTGGTAATGGGAGATATTTCTCTAAGTGTCTCCAATGGCCAGAAGATGAAAGTATCATGGAAATCCACACACTCTAGGTTAATAAAGTAAACTGTCATTCCTTTGAAGGGTTATGTGTCATCACAATCTGTCTGGAGAAAAAAAAACAGGTAGGAAAATCTGATAGCTTTGGCTAAGAACTGCCTGGGATTAGCTGCATTTTGATTTTATTGGAACACTAAATTTATCTCTTCCTAAGCAAGCTCTGAGATACAGACACCTAGATATGTCGTCCTTCAAGCTAGTAAATCCCAAGCCTGTGCCTTCTTGATGAAATCATATCGTGAAGAATGTTAACCAAATGTTTGGTTATTTATGGCTGTTGGTCTACTTTTGTAGGGTGTTGAGGTTCTGGGATTTATCTGTTATACAGTAGAAAGATCTGCCTCTCTTTCTAGGGTTTGTGGCCTCAACTGGAGTGATCCCAGTGGCTGAAGATGGAAACAACAGAACTGGCAGGCTATTCTACTTTTTGGTAGCCTCAGCATTTCTCTATGTTCCCGCTCAAGTGATTTCACTAGTGTTGTGGGTGTAGTATAGCATGAATTGTTATGTGATCTTTTATAACAATCTGGCAAGTAAAAGTGATATTCCATAATATTCACCTGATATCTCAGGATCAGACTCTCATTTTGGCTTATGGCATAGGAGAGAGAGTAAACTCTGGGTATCAAAACTGGATGGTATGGGACACCAAATGGAAGGTAGGGGTACCTTAGAAGCTGGCTATGATACCAAGACTTTATCAAGGCTAGCAGACTCACCTCTTCAGTGAGGTGAAGAAAAGCTTGTTTTCTTAGGGCAACTATTCTTTCCCAAAGCACCTCCTTCTGGTATAATGAGGAATGCAATATTTTTGGGGTGGCTAAAGCTAACTTAATTTTTCCTATTGGATTATGACTTCATATTTCAAGCTTTTAAGGAATGATCCTAGGATAAATATCTTCATTCAAAAGATACTTTTGCTGCATGCTTACTATGTTCCAAGCACTAGTCCATGTCCTGAGGAACTACCATGACAAAATCTGATGGCAATTTGAGTCCTTATAAGGCTTGCATTCTAGTGTGTCTAGGTAAATGTGTGTGTGTGTGTCCATGCAGGCTGTCTTACACAAATATTAAGAGTAATATAATAGGTGTGTAAACAGACAAGGAAAAGAAGAAGGCCAGATTGGAGCTTTAAAAAGATAGAGAAAGCATGTCTTTCGAAGATCCTGGAACAAAGACTTGGAATAGGTATGGATGTAAGTCATGTAGATATAGGCAAGGGGAAAGCTACATGCAGAGGGAAGAGTAAGCACAAGGAAAGGATGGCATGTCTTTCCCACGGGAATCCTAGGACATCAGGTGTGACCATAGGAAGTGAACATAGGGATAATGAGAGATGAAGACAGAGATTTAACAGTAAATGAGATTGTGGTCTGGACTTGGGGGCCTGGATAGAGCCCTCAAGGAGGTATAAAGTTGATCCTTCTCTCCCGAGGATGGATCATTCATTTTGATCCCCCTGCTTTGGACCCCAGGACTTCAGCTTGCCTGGCCTTCAGATTCTGGATTGTGTATCAGTCTCCTCCATTTACCTCCAGGTTCTTGGACTTGCAGTCTTGTCCTGAGATCTGTAGTGGATCCCATGGTTCTCAGGCTTCTAGACTTAGGCAGAACCCTGCTACCAGCTTCCTTGGTTTCCTAGGTGGCAAATGGAATATGTCCTGGAATATGTTAGCCATTTGAATCAGGTGAGCTAATTCATGTAATCAGTCCAAAATTATCTATCATTTATATTTATCTGTGTTTCTATGTATCTATCTATTAATCATCTATCTATACCTATCATCTATCTACTATTGGTTCAGTTTCTCTGGAAAGCCCTTATAGAAAAGCCATACTTCCTATACTCCATTGTTAGGCAAACTGATTTTTCTTACTTTCTTGGATGTCTAGGGTCCCAGTTCTCTTGTCGTTACCACACACACTCTTTCTGCCTTGCAAGAATACCCTTCTTATACCAGTTCCCTCCACCGCTTAATCCCTTATCTTTCAAGATTCAGCTCAGTGACTAGGCTCTCAAAGAAATCTTCCTAATCTCTTTGATTAGTTTAACATTAATATACACTCATAAATTGTTCAGTGCTAAAGTTTACCTTTGCAGAGTGTGTGCTGTATGGTTAGATTGACCCTTTCTCCATTAATTACCCAAATGTATGCAAGGTTGGCCTGGTGCCCGGAACATGGCAGTACTCAATTCCTGTAGTCATTATATATTTTCATTCAATGATTATAATATATTTAATTGTCCCCTCACACACAGACTTGCACAGACTTATATACACACAGACAATTCTCTTTCTTACACACACGCACACACACACACACACGCACACACACACACACACACACACCCCGTACCCACAGTTTCCACAGTGTAGCCCAGGCTGAAACTCGTTTTCTCTTACGGTAGATTGACTTATACTACTTTCTTAATACAGACTATGCCAGAGAGCTGAGAGTAAGTTGATAAACCTGGAAATACCCTCAAATGCCTGCAGATTTTCCTTTCTTCTGGCAAAGCCACATCATGCTTAAATTATATTCAGGCCTGACCAAGAATTTTCTCCATTTGGAAGCACACTGAAGGGTGCCGTGGCAGGGCAATTAGTCCGGAGAAGGTGTAATATGTTTCCTGCGCTTGGGGCCACTATTTCTTAATGTCTCCCATCTCCCCGTAGATGTCAGCACTTACGCCATAGTCCTGAAGACTGTCCGCCGCTCCCACGGGAGGAGGTGCTGATTCACTGGTACGGAAGTGCTGTTTCCATTCCCTGCTGCATTTCTCAGAGAATATTTGCAGAAGTGACTTTTCAGCACAGAGGTGAGAAGGGCAATGGAAGTGCTTGAGTGGTAGAAGGCAATTTATTAGCAGCGTGTATTTCATAGCTTCCCCACCAGCTGAGATACACATGCAGCGAAGTGTGCATGCCTACAGGGAGAAATGAAGAAGTAACGAGGCCAACGGTATCAGCCGAGACACTACCTTGACGAAAACGTCCTATTTTTAGGACCCAATTGTTACCAAGGGATCATATTTATCTTATCAAATAGCGCTCACTGTACATCTTTCTGAGTCTAGAAAGTGAAATATTTGGGGGCGTGACTTTTGTCCGGAAAAATCTCTTCAGGCATCTGTGTGGACATTTTTAATTAGCACTGTAGCTTCTGCCAGAAATACATCCTTCTGTGGGGATAAGCCAGAAGCGAGAGTCCCTCTCTTCCTAGTCCAGAGAGGTGGACTGTGGCAGCAGTGCCCGTCTTCAGGAGAATCACGAAGTGGGCAGAGACTGTCGCTGGAGTCTCTTCCAATACTGAGGGATAGCCGGTGTCCTGTCGCTGTGAAGAGACAGCCCGACCACGGCCACCTTATATAGGAAAACACTTACTTGTGGCTTGCTTACAGTTTCAGAGGTTTAGTCCATTGTCTTCATGGTGGGGAACGTGAGAGCATGTAGGAAGAAATGGTGCAGAGAAGTAGTAAGAGTTCTACATTCAGCTATGTAGTCAGGGAAGAGAGAGAGGGAGAGGGAGAGGGAGGGGGGGGGGGGGAGGGGGAGGGGGGGGGAGGGGGGAGAAGAGGAGAGGAGAGGAGAGGAGAGGAGAGGAGAGGAGAGGAGAGGAGAGGAGAGGAGAGGAGAGAACCACTGGGTCTGGTTTAGGTTTCTGAAACTCCTCTGAAACTTCAAACACTACTCCAGTGACATACTTCCTCCATCAAGACCACACCTCCTAACCCCTCTCAAATATCAGGGTTCACTAATGACCAAGCATTCAAATATGGGGGTCATTCTTATTCAAACCAACATTCATTTTTGACATTTATGTGATTCCCAGTTTTTTCCTACTGGAGACTCTTGGAGATATTAAATCATGTTTCTGATCTTGTAATGCAAACCTTCACCATCCTAAAGGAGCTTAAGAATATCACGAATCATTAATACAAGGTCTTTTTTGGAACAACAGCTCCTCTTCAGAGCCCCCAAATTCTATAGTGCAGGAATGACTCAGAAAAAATAAGGTCCTAGGGTTATTTATCTCTCCTTTCCAAGTTTCTCTTGCACCATGGACTCAATTGTTCATTTCTCCAAGAAGTGCTTAACCTCTCCTCTCTAAGGCTCACCTCAGCCTTTTTCCCCCAGTTGGAAACTGCATCAGGAAAAATTGTAGGGAAGGCGAAGTTTGTTCTTTTTGTGTGTTCATCAATATTATTTTGGTTGTAGGTGAGTAAAGCAGAAAACTTAAAGAACCTTTCAAAAGGGAAAAATTTAGCTTAAAAATAAAAAAGCCCGAAGGATGCTATAGCCGAAAGCGCAGGTGATGGCGGCAGAGTTTGGGATGATGGGTCAGATGTCTCCATGCTGCATGACCACCTTCCTCTCACAGCTTCCTATTCCAGGACGGCAGAGGATTCTCCTCCCTTCACATCACGTACATCCAAATGGAACTTGCATTCCAGGGCACAGTATATTTCAGTTAGCCAGGTTTGCATGTTTACCTGTGCAGCAGAGCTGGGCAGATCTGATGACCTCAGACATGGGGTGGCGTGGAAAGTCTGCAGCTAATCACGATGCCAGTGAGGTGCACTCGGGTACCACCATCGCAAACTGTGGATACTGTGTTCTGTGGGAAGATTTTTCCCTGTCAGGCTCCATTTCTCTTCCTCACCACAAGAGCCGCCCTCCCCCATATTTGTTTCACCCAGAAGCCTCATTCTGATGACCCCAAGGATGGAACAAGAGTAAACAGATGTCTTAGGAGAGTCATTACCAGCTAACGATAAGAGAGAACCTTTAGCAGTTCTTTATAAAAGAGATGAAAGGTGAAAGATCTCGGAAACAGTGCAGGTCCTGATGCACAAGTTCTTCTTGATTTTTGTTACTTTTAAATTGTCGAAATGGCCTCTTATACCTTTATTTCCTTATTTTATACTTTCAAAGTATATAATGCATTTTAGTCATTTTTACCTCCCTCTTGTTTCTCATGCTCTCACCTCTCCTGAAACCCTTCTATCCCAATAGGGATTTTACTTGTTTTATTTATTTAATTATTTCCTTCTTCTTTTTTAAAAATTTATTTATTATGTATGTAGTGTTCTGGAGACTAGATCTCATTATAGATGGTTGTGAGCCATCATGTGGTTGCTGGGAATTGAACTCAGGACCTTTGGAAGAGCAGGCAGTGCTCTTAACCGCTGAGCCATCTCTCCAGCCCCCTGTATTATATATTTTTATATTGTCAAAATTACATATTTTGAGAATCTGGAGTTCTATTTGGTAATGAAGGCAAACAGTGATTTTGTTTTTCATAAAATAAAACTCTTACTAAATCTGTGATATAGTAGTTTGTAGGAATTTATGAGAGCCCAGAGACTGAATTCAGATACTTGGCTTCAAATAAAATATTTTCCTTTTCACTGTTTGACTCAGAGAAGGTCATTTCTTTCCTTGTTCCTTCCCTTCCTCTCCCCCCTCCCTTTCTTTTGTTAATAAAGATAGACTCTAGACTCTCATAGAGCTAAACAAGTGTTTCACTGCTGATCTCTACATTCACAGCCATGGCTTGTTTGGACTCCAGTTATCACAGCAGTTCTTTAATTGTATAAGGTTTTGACAATGTGAATAGCTCCCTTTTGGAACTATGGTGAATTTTAAAAGCATAACAAGGCTAAGCTTATACCTATGGCATAATAGGTGAATTTAGCTGATAGAATAATATTTACTTTTTTCTTTAATAGCTCCCAGATAAAGTTCTTCACCAGAGAAAGTGCAGCATCTCTGCTATCATCACACACACACACACACACACACACACACACACACACAATTTTAGTTGTTTGTGGTTGTTTTCTGCTTTGGAACCTGATTATATGTGTGTATTTTGTTTTGAGCAGTGTTAAAGCATTAGATTCCACATGTCTGAAGAGTGCAGTAATTGTGTCAAACAACAATATAGTTAAGACCAAAATCAAAGGAGAGAAATAATTTAGAAAAGACAAGAAATGATGTGTGTTGGTACTGTGGACCAATGCTTTGGCTGTAGAAGTGACTTAGAAAGGCAAAAGCTGACTCATTTGATACCATGCAAAAAGAGGCAAGGCCAAGAGATCAAGTGTCCCCAAACATTAGTGCACTATACTACTACAACAACAGAGAAAGGCCTCTGGAGTCCAGCAGTAATTCAGGTGGTGTTTAAAAAATATAACATCTGGGGCTGGGTAGGAGTTGAGGGCTTGCCTATGTCCTCATGGTTGTCTGGCCCACCAGACCTGGGTAGGTAGGTGCTTGAATAGTGCCTATTGCCTGCTAGGCCTTCAAGAGGGAGCACATGAAAAACTGCTGATAAAAAGTTGGCTTTCCTAAAGAGACCTTGAGGTGAAATCCCTATTCATTCCGTCTGTCACCTTAAAATAGAGGTAGTTAATTAGAATATCTATCTAAGACACCAAGGCGCCCTCTCCAAAACTCCCTCCACAGACAAAAGACTAGATAAAACTGATCAATTCTGGGGGAAGAAAAGGAAAGGAAAGAGATCATCTATCACCAAGGTGGAGAAGGCTGGCTGGCTTTAATGCACTCAAGGACTAATTTGAACCTGGAATGGGCAAATACAGTTCCTTTTTGTTTGCACTTACGAACCAATGGAGTTAATTAAAGCCTCAGAACCAATCTTGTCTCTAAGAACGAAATTTCTGGATGACAGAAGTTGTCTTGTTCATGTATCAGAAATGGCATGGGAAATAAAAATGTTGAGGTTAATGGGAAAACATAAATCAACTTGAAGCATTGAAATATTCAAACTTTCTTACTTGGTCATAGGATGGGAAAACAAAACTTTCATTTCCATGAATGAAATTCCCACAATTCCCATGGTCCTCTGCCCAGAATGATAAGTATAATACTATACATTTTGAAGCATTTGCTTTTCACTTGCGTTTGTTAACATTGTTTTCTTCTGTGTGTTGCAAAATAAATGAAACAGCCTTTTATTTTTTTTTAAAGGTTTAGGATTTAAAAGTGTGTGTGTATGTGTGTGGCAAGTTGCTTATCTGTTCGGTGTGTTACTAGTTAACACTTAGCCTTTGTTAATGTGATTCATAGCCTTTTTCAGAGTAGAACAAGATGTTGAAACATAGGAAGAATGCTGCCTGAATAATTCAACTTGATGCAAAAGCTAAGTAGGTCATTGAAAAAAAACACTCAATTTTCAATTTTCACTTTCTCTTTATAAGGAGAGAGAACTTAAATATTATATATGTTTGCTTGTGTGTGTGTGTGTGTGTGTGAGAGAGAGAGAGAGAGAGAGAGAGAGAGAGAGAGAGAGAGAGAGAGAGAATTCCCCTGTATAACAGAGACTGAGTATGGGCGAGGGACAGCTCTCTAGAAGTCAGCATCCTTACTGATACCACCTAAAGTTACAACATGACAGAGAAAGTTAATATAACTCTGAAACGATTTCTCAGGACAGGAGCATGAAACAGAAATATGACTGCATCTTGGCATATCAATAGTAATGTCTCAAAGTTGAAAGGAATAAAGGTTGCTGGGACTTCTAAACAGAACAAATATGTGAGGCAGACTAGAAATATGTTTATGCCAGTTCAAGTGTCACTTATACAAATGATCTCATGCACATGAGAAATGCCTTGAGATCAATAGATAGCGTATTTACATAGATGCTTCTAAACCTACCGGCAATATATTTGATGAATATCTTTTAATATGAAAGGGTTTCGGTTATCTGCTCTGGGTGATACAAAGTCCCTTTGTTCATTTTTCCTCCTTCCCTTTCATATCAGATCTCTCTAAAGTCACAGAAACAGATAAACCAGGAAAACCAGCAAGCCAAAAGATACGATCTGTAACCATTTGTTTAATCTGATGACAATAATACAGCAAGAGAACTCTCTGAGTATGTGCTAGTGAAATAGCATTTTGTGTCATCGTGACAATCCACAATGATAGAACAAACTCCACCATCCATCCATCCATCCATCCATCCATCCATCCATCCATCCATCCATCCATCCATCTATCACCATCATGTAAGATGTGTCTCATGATTTATGCTTCTGAAAGTCTCCTGGTGGGGATGCTAGTATGGTCTCAGGGTAGAAAGTCTCTGTAATCATTAGAAACCATGGCTTATATTTACATTTTTAAGGACAGTAATAAAAACATTTCTCTTTTATGTCATTGTTGTCATTGTAGAGTTCTTTTTAGTATAATTAAGGATTTTAAAGCTTGGTAGCATGAAAGTTTATCGATGATGTTGAAAAGGCGTTTGCATGGTTGCCATTATCAAGTAACATAGAGGCTACCAAACGCCAGATCCTTAGTGTCTCATTATCACCCTTAAAATAACTTTGAAGACACAAGACGCTCCTTCTAAGTGAATGTGAAGTAAATGTGGTGCAATGCTGGGGTGGACGTTCCAGAACTAGAAGCAGGCAGGTTTATAGATGTCTGTGCAATGTATCCTGAGACTTACTGGTTGGTCTGCCCCAGTCTGAAACTCTGTTCTGATACAACGTGGTGGTTTTTCTCTAGCCTTGTAGCAAGTGGGGATAACCTTTCTGTTCATGTGTCAGGGACGTAGGCATCAAATCATTATTTGAGAGTCTTCTTCCAGGCCTGCCACTTTATCTGTTATGATTTGTGCTCAGCAGCTAGGACTAGAGATAGGCGTGATTTTAACAGTTTGAGGAATTGCCTGGACTTTCTCATCACGAGAAGAAATCGGAAGTAGGCAGTTACTGATGTTGCCCTAGCAGCTCACGAATCCTCTGCTCAAAGAGTCTGTGGCTCCTCTAGTTACACCTTCACAGACAGTTGACCTCGATCTCAGCTACCACACTTGCTTTCCAGTAACCAGAAAAGGAAGAATGGTGTGTGTGTCTGTGTGTGTGCACGCGCGCACATGTGTGCACATGGGAAGTGTGTAAAGTGCTTCTTTGTTTGCTATTTATTTATTTATTCATTTATTTTATTGTATTTTTTTTTAGAGTTGCTTTGCAGCTCCAGCTGCCCTAGAACTCACTATCTATTGCCTCAGTTTCCTGCGTGTTTCAGGCCTGGTCATAAAGAAATTCCACAAAGTTTTGTTTTATTCCCTGGGCTACCCTGTCTTCGAAGGAGATTTCAGCCGGGCACACAACCCAGAGCTTGGTTAATAAGGAATAAGACGCTAGGCATTCTCTGCTACACTGATTCACTTTGGAAGCGGTCTCCAAGCCCCCAAGAGTGTTTCCCGCCTCTCTGCACTCTCTTCTGCTTTCCCAGCATTTCTCTTTGCAGTCCCTGCCCCCACTCAGGCACCTCTGCCTTTATTTGGCTTTAGTCTGGGTTGGTTCACAATCAAGCATTCAGCAAGGTTTATAAATGCAATTGGTTTGCATTTATAAATACAGCAGAGGAGAGAAAGCATCTAGTAAAGATGGATTGGTCAGAGGGGCTACACCTATGCACACCTGGAGCTTACAGATGTCTGGAAGACGTCTTGGGATTCTTTTATCAAAAACAAAGGAGCAGAGAAATTTATACACAAACCAGGAAGACACTGGATGAGGCCTCTTCCTTGGCACTGTTAATTACCTGGGGTCTTTAGGACCCTCCACTCACAGGCAGAGTGGATTTCCTGGATTTCTGAGAGCCTTCTAGCAGAGGCTCTGTTGGAAGCCACTGAATACAGAGGGCCAAAGAGGTACCGAGCATCTGATACTGCTTTTGTGAAAAAAAAAATTTCTTACCAGTCCTGGGGAACATAAAGGGATTTTTATAACACAAAAAGAGGAGTTGTTTTCCTGATAATGCTGGTTTTCTACTGTGACAAGTGACCAATCACAGTTGTAAGTGCGTGGATGGGCCTGTTGAGCTCTACACTTAGGTTAGCAAAGACCGAAGTCAAGGTGTCCAGGCTCTCTTCACAGGGGCTCTGGGGAGAACCTGTCACAAGCTTACTAGGAGCGTTGGAACATTTGGTTCCGTGTGGTTTTTGATTGAAATCCTGAGTGCCAGGGTAAGAGACTCCCTTCCGCCTCCAGAGGCAGCTCACATTCTTTCTCACAAGGTCCCCTTATGTCACTCCAGAGGTGATACCCGTACCCTTCTCACACTCAGAATCCATCTAGCCTCTGCATCTCAGAACTGCAGTACCACAGCTTGCCTGCTCAGGTAGTCTGCATACCTCAGGGACAGCTAAGCTGTAGGGTGTGACCAGTCATGGTGGAAGTATCTCTTTGTATTCATAGGCTCTAGAGATTAAAATACAGGATTTTTGGCTGGGGCCATTTTTATTAGAAAGGAATTTTTACCTATTCCACTGATAAAGGCTCCCCTTTCCTTCCTCTAACCCCCCTCTTCACACCGTTTCTTGCTCCTTTTGTCACTGAACCCTAAGTAGAAACAATAATTTTATCTTTGAGGCCCATTGTGTTCTGCTCTTTGTTAGGAGCACACAGCACTCATTACTGCCCTAATTATCATTCTGAAAGGCAGGCTTTGGAATCATGCAGAGAAGGTTCGAATATGATCTTCAGCTCAAAGATTTACAGCTAATTGCTAACCTTTCCCAACTTCACTTCTTTCTTTCCTGGGTGTTCTCAAAGGAGGAAGTGTATATAGGACGCACATAGGTACTCTCCTTACGGTAACTTTTTGTTTGACTGCATACCCATGTATTTCCTCTTTCTTTCCATGAATGCAAAGAAAATACAGATTAAGTCTTTTTGCATATCATACCCCTACTTTTTTTTTCCTCTGTGGATTTGTTGAGTGGATAGATACTTTATCTCCTTGTCTTTTTCCTTGTCTGACAAATGAGACTAGAAAAAAATACTTTTATCTATTCTCAGAGTTACTTGTTAAGAACCTATAGAATAGTTGTTATGAACACACTTTGCAAAGCCTAAAATATACCCGAGGCATAGTGTGTGTAATCAATAGCAGTACCTGGTTCTTGGTAAAAGTGGGATAGAGTACGGAGCCACATTTGCTGTGGATAAAGGTGGGCAGATTTTGGAATCACACATACCAGTTCAGAGAACTGAGAGACGAGAGGCAGGGTTGGTCTGGCAGTGTTCATGGAGTCATTTCCTTTTCAAACATCCTCAATTGTGGGGAGCTGGATCTAAGCCAACAAGTTGCTGTAACTGATTTTACCAGTAAGGATATGTGTCTGTGTCTGTCTATCTATGTGTCTATCTAATCTATGTATGTACATAGTATCTATCTATCTATCTATCTATCTATCTATCTATCTATCTATCATCTATCTATCTATCTATCTATCTATATCTCTCTATATCTATCTCTCTATCTATCTCTCTATCTATCTCTCTATCTATCTCTCTATCTATCTATCTATCTATCTATCTATCTATCTATCTATCTATCATCTCTCTATATCTCTATCTATCAATCATCTCTCTATATCTATCTATCTATCTATCTATCTATCTATCTATCTATCTATCTATCTATCTATCATCTCTCTATCTATCTATCTATCTATCTATCATCTATCTATCTATCTATCTATCTATATCTCTCTATATCTATCTCTCTATCTATCTCTCTATCTATCTCTCTATCTATCTCTCTATCTATCTATCTATCTATCTATCTATCTATCTATCTATCTATCATCTCTCTATATCTCTATCTATCAATCATCTCTCTATATCTATCTATCTATCTATCTATCTATCTATCTATCTATCTATCTATCTAAAATGTAAAGTAAGACTATGAAAGCTGAACTTCATGGCATGGAAATCAATGTACTTTTCATTCATCAAAATCTTTTTAAAGGATAAACCTCTATAGACGACACTTCAGAGGAATGTAGAAGCATGAAGTTATGTTAAATAAGGAATAATGTGTTTAATCGAAAGCTAGGTCCCAAGACTGTCCTTGGGAATTTGATTAAGAGTAATTAACTGACCTGAGAACCTTTGGCATGGGAAGCTGGAAATAATGGTGGACTTAGTTATGACCTAAGTTAAAATCATAGGCCTGACTGGTCCAGTGATTTTGATTTTGCTGTCAGAGGAGTTTCATCAAGTATCTGATCAAGCAGATTGATTTTAACGAGTAACTCCTTATCATCTAAATTTTTTTCTATCTGTTGTCTTTGTTATTAGTTTTAGATATTATTGACTCAACTTCAGCTGAGACTAAATGGTGGCAACAATTACACAAACTAATCAGCAGAGAGTATATTGTTGAAAGTTACTGTTAGTAGATTATTTTCTGTCAAGATATATTTCCATTTTTCAGGGATGAACTTCATAGTCAGACTGGCAAATTCCCTTTCTGGGCAGCAGCACAGACACAAACTCACCAAGGTATTGCCATGTGAGACTTTTTTCTAAGCAGAATTCTGAAAGGCCTGTCCTTTTAATACTACGTTTAGTTTCTCTCTTGAGAGTTTTAGATATTCGCATTGTAGCTTCCTGGAGGAATATGCAATAGATTTGATTCTGCAAAGCATATCACTGTGAGCCAAATAATCATAAAAGGTATTTCAAGATGAACAGTGCTGAGGTACCTAGAGACACCGTTTTTACTTTCTAAGTGAACAAATATTCTCTGAAAACCACAGGGTGAGTGTCAGCGTCTCTAGGTAGAGCCGAGTGGAGAGGAAACATTTCTTTCACTACCTTTGCGAAAGAAAAGGGATCAAACGGATTCTTAAAGGTGACAGATAAAACTTTTCAGGAAGATAATTACTCATTTTAGTTTAGAATGTAGAATTTGAGTATTCAGATTGGGATTTCCAGACACTTAGAGCTGATGCCCTTGTCAAGTGATGTTTCCTTATTCGCTAATACGTGACGTAGAAACAGCTTATCCTATGCATTGAAGGAAGGCTTTCCCTTCCTTATAGTTTATGTTCAGTTGTTGAATAAGAATTTGTTTTCCACATTAAATATTTTTTCACAAATGTGCATCTCGTTTATTCTCAGTTGAAATCTTACAGAAGGAAGAACACTTTAGTGGCAAACTATGATTGATTGATCTCCATCCTGGATTACATCTTAAGTGCCTCAGGTGGGGGAGAGCAGCTGACTAGAGGTCTTTCATGGTGCAATGTTATTACCAATTCTTCAAACCTCATTTTCAGTTTTATTGTATTTTAATGGTTGGCCTCATCTTTCAGTTTGTTTTCAAAAGCATTTGTTCTTGCATGCAAGCCTCCAGCACATTGCATACACTTAGATTTTTGTGTATGCTTTTGAAATTTTAGTGTTGATTTCTATGTGCTTTAACATCCATGATTTCATATCACTTATAACCATATTGTATGCTGGGTCAGTTTTCGACCATACTTGTAAGCACTATGTCTCAGTTACTTTAGATAACTCTAACCAAAAGAACCTGAAAGAACAATTTCAAGAAGGAAACCTATATTTTGGCTTATGGTGTTAGAGGGTTCGGTTCACAGTTGCTTGGCTCAATATGTGTGCACAGAGCATCATGGAAACAAGAGCTGAGGTGGAGGAAGGAGGCCTTTTACCTCATGGAAGGTAGAGAGGGGACTCCACTGGAGTAACTGGGGACCAGGCATACACTTCAAAGGTCTCATGCCTCAAGTGACTTTGTTGACTCCCCATGGGAGGTCTCAACCTCTCTGAGGAGTGGATGGGAGGTGGGGTGAGGAGAAGGTGCAAGGGGGTTGGGGGGATGAGAGGAGTGAGAGGAGTGCACCAACTGGGATTGGTGCATAGTATTCTTAGATTGGGTGTTCTTATATTGTTTAAAAAAACAAAATTAAAAAGAAAGACGTGTCTTTAGTGAAGTATTTCTTCTGAATAGGATTGACCTCCTAAAATTTCCTAACGTTTCCATAGCTCCCAGAAAGCACTGCCAGCTGGGAGCCAACTGCTCAGACCATGAGCCTCCAGGGGACATCACATAGTCACATAATAACACCACGTTTTACTTTTTACCCTTAGTTGTTGGGCACTTGGTTGTCTTCCCATTCTTTTCTTCCACAAACAGTGTGTAATAAACCTTTTCATCCCAGGATGGATGACCTATATGTTTATGTCATAGGATAACCAAGACAAAAATCCTATCCATTCCTAGTCAGTATCAACTTTGGATCCCTTTACCTGTCATTTCAATTGCTTGCAGCAAATTCATGATTCCAGTTTTTGACTGTCTATTTCAACATTGGGATTCTAGTATGTAGCTTCAGCTTTAGTTTTCCTTTAACCTTTCTTTATGCACACAGTTCTTACCTAGCACTTTCGAGGCTAGCTCTTGTTTTGTGCGATATATCCCTAAGCCTGAAGGCAAGGACTTGGGTCCTGATGGAGAAGATTCTCCTGCCTGCTTTTCTCCTGAGGCTACAGGTATCTTCAGGCAGTATTCTTGGCTATCACAGTTCAGTTTCCTTTCTGAGGTAGGGGAGGCAACTGAAGCAGTTATCTTACTTAAATTCCCTTCTTATGCAGGGCAATTAGGTCCCCATTAGTAGTCATACTGGTTCTCACTGGCTGCACACTGGCCTTTTCACACAGTATCTCTCCCAGAGCTCATAGTTATACATTTTTAAAACCCTTCCTTTAATCTAACTCATTTTTACTTGAGTGCTTGACATGTCATTAAAAATATATACATATTGCTGGTTCTTGAAGCTCTGGTTCTTCCTTTATGTTTTCTTTTTCCTTAAGTTTTTGGACCATCTTGGTTCATAGATGTGGAGTTCAGAACTGGGTTGAAAGGTTCTGTAAATGTCTACTTAATTCCTATGCTTTGTTACTGCAAAAACATGACCTTTATTCTTTCCACAACTCTTCAGAGAATAACAGTTCATTCTTCAGGCACTCCAGTGTCAATCCTGTCCAATGTTTTAGACTGACAAATTGTAGCTCAGAGTCTACTTCAGTGATTTTTTTCTTTTTTCTTTCCTTTTGATTTGAGAAACAGCAAAATACATGTGTCTCTTAATTTTTAAGTGGAGTAGTCAGATACACTGAATAATGTTCCTCACCATGATATTTTGGATATGACAAGTAACCTCCCAGGATCTCTCTCTCTCTCTCTCTCTCTCTCTCTCTCTCTCTCTCTCTCTCTCTCTCTCTCTGTGTGTGTGTGTGTGTGTGTATGTGTGCGTGTATCTGACATTTAGGCAGTGAGTAAGTTCCTTTAGCTAAGAGGACACAATAGAGGCTGGTTTTCATTTCATATCAGTTACATAGATACTGTTTTTCTTCTCTATCTCTTAGGACTTGGACTGTGACATCACAGTGTCTGAAAGCATTTTTGAGTCCCAGCACACATGGACATTCCCAGATATTTACCTCTGTTGCTTTGATGCTTGCGATTTTCTTTTTAGGCCACGTCTACATGGTGCCTGAAGCATTTATTAACAGGTGCCCCGTGTTTCTCGCTTCACAGTGTCACCATTGCAGCTTAAGCAACTTTCACAGTTATAAACAGCGCAGGAAATTTGATTGTACGACTCATTGACAGATGTCAGCAGCTTTCTGGAACATTGCTAGACGTCTCTCTGAGCCCTCATCCTTGAATCTTGTATGCCTAAAAAAGTAGCTATATGTGAACAACACTAAGCTCTCCTGCCAGGTTGAGATGCAACCTTGATGTCCGCACTATCCTGAGGTGGTTTTTCTATTGCCTCAGTAGGAAGTTCCACATTTCTCCTTAATGGCGCTGATACTTTTAATAACCAGAGCCACTTTTTCTGCATCTAGCCTTCAACTTCAACTCATTTCTTAGTGAAATTTCACATTTTATATCATTTTGCTCTACCTGTGCTTCTCTCTAAATCTGAGTAAATGCAATAAACAAGTAGATATCACAGCTTGTGAGTTATACGGTCTTGAAACTATCACTATTAGACACATTAGTGCATTGCTTTGAAAGTCACCTATGCCCAAATTTTCAGGACACAGGATGATGCTATTTTTATTTTCATTTCTGAAAGTTTTTTTTTTTGGTGGGGGGAGGGCTGGGATATAATGTAAGTGGCCATAGTCCCAATAGGCTACTTTCCCCATTTGAAACCTCATGAACCAGACTTCACTGTTCTGTTTTCTATTGGCGTTCTGATCTACACTCTCACCAGAATGGTCTGTTAGTCTCTGCTTTATCATTCTAGGCCTTCTGCTATGTGAGCTTTTGCTCTTAGAGAGCCTGCTGCTCTATACTTTTCCACATTTCTCCCGGAAGCCATTTCCAAAGGTCTCTGAACCACATAACTATCTTACCCCTAGGCACAGTAATAACCCCACTTCTTGGTACCAAATCTCGGTATTAGTTACTTTTCTCATTGTTTTGACCAAATTCATGAAAAAAGCCGCTTAGGTGAGTAAGAATTTATTTTGCCTGATGGTTTATGAATATAGTACAAAAGTACAACTGAGGCAGAGAACACGCGAGGCTGCTTGCTTATATCTTGATGGACCGGGAAGCAGAGAAAAGATAAGAAGTGAGACGGGCTGTACAGAATAAAAGCCAGATTCCTATTGGCACACTTCTTCCAGTTAGGTCCCACCTCATAAATAAGTTCTCAAACTTGCTAAGCAATGTGGCAAGTTGGAGCCTGCTGTTCAGCCAGATCAGTCCATGGGGGACGTTTTACTCTCTAACCATGAGAGGTATAAGGATTTCTTTGTCTGTTATTTTCTTCTAGAACCCTCATAGCTTCAGATCTTATGTTTAAGTCATTTTAAACTCATTTCGAGTATTTCATTCTCCATGAAGATAGCCATGTTTTTTTTTCTACAGCAGAATTTATCAAAGAGATTTTCTTTTGACTATTGTATGTTGGTAAAAAATACAAAGATTTGTTGTTGGTTCTTTATTCAATTTCTTTGGTTTTTATGTCTGTAATTCAAAGCGCATCCTTCCTTTTAGATTCTCTCACATTTACAACGTATTTTAAAATCAGACACTTTGATGTTTCCAGCTTTGTTCTTCTTACTCATGCTGTCTTTGGTTGGAGTGGGCCTTCAGTGACTGCTTGGGTTTTAGGACATTTTTCCAGTTATCTAAAGAATGCTAGTCGGAATGAAATAGAGATTCCATTGAAGCTGTGGGTGCTTTGGCCAGCACAGGCAATATAAAAGCATGTTCCCAGTCATGAGCCTTGACTTTTGGAGGCCCCTAAGATTCCACTCCAGCTCCATTTTGAAAGCAATTTTGGCATGGAAGACACGCCTTTCTGTTCCTCACAGGCTAAGGCCATTCCTGTTCTGGGGCCTTTGTACATGCTTTACTCTTAAAGCTTCCTACCATGGTGCCAGGTTAAAGAGATGACTGGAAATTCCTTGACTCTTTTCCTATTGGGGATAGGGCCTGCCATCCTTTTGTTTAACATGGGGTATGCCATTTTTACCCACATTTGAATATTACTACTCTTCTTCTAAATCTCAACTCAAACATGTTTTTCTTAGAGATATCAGCCCCTCTTAGTATGTTGTCTGATGAAATCATGCCTTTCACTTCTGGTAGTAATTGTTATGGTTGGAGTTTGACATTCTATGGATGACAATTTGACTACCATTTGTCTCTATGATAGGAGTAGGGATTGTCTAATTTCACTCTTCCCCATTATCTTATTATATACACAGTACATAACTCTGTGTCTTATACACAGTTTTATACATTATACATTGCCAAACAAATCAGATGGAGCCAAAGCTGATGAGCTCAGTGAACAGAGCCGAAGCAAGTAGTAAGGACACAGCGTTTTATCAGGCATAGGAAGCTTCCGGAAGCCTGTGCATGCATGTACTGAAACTTTTTATGCTGTCCTGCTTCATGAACTCTGTTCCCATAGTACATTTTAAAAATCTCTTTCTTCGGCTTACTTACTAAAAATATGTATTCAATATATTTTGAGCTCAATTTCCCTTCCCAACTTTTTCCAGATCCTCCCACCTCCATATCTACCCATTTCCACCCAATTTTATGTTCTTTCTCTGCCTTAAAAAATAAACAGAAGTTGGGCGGTGGTGGCGCACGCCTTTAATCCCAGCACTTGGGAGGCAGAGGCAGGCGGATCTCTGGGAGTTCGAGGCCAGCCTGGTCTACAAGAGCTAGTTCTGGGATGGACACCAAAGCTACAGAGAAACCATGTCTCGAAAAACCAAATATATATATGAGAAAAAAAGAGCAAGAAGCAATGAAACCGCCACAGTAACACAAAAATGAAAATTAAAACAAATGGGCAAAAGACCGTATAGACAAATACTGCCAAGCAAAGCAAAATAAAATGACAAGGTCACGAAAATCCATGGAGTTCGTTTTGTGTTGATTAACTATTCCTGGGCATAAAGTCTGTCCTGGAGTGTGGCTGATGTATCTATCTATATTCTCCATTGGAAAAAAAGCCTTAATCAATCTTCCCTTTGCTAGCAGGTACCAGTTGCGATGGTTTCTTTGTCAGTGGTGGGATCCCTGGTTCACTCTTCCTCTAAGTGCTGGAATTCCATCTGGCCCTGAAAGAAATGCCTCCACCTGTCTAAAAAATGCATTTCTCAGGCAAGATGCTTCCTCTCTCAACAGGAAGACAGCTAAGCTTGGTCAAGGTCAAGGATTTATGCACACAGACCCCATTTGGTCCTGAGCACTGCTGGTGATAATGATGAGAATGACTCAGTAGATTTCTCTGTCCCTGCTTTGGATTCTGTACCATGAGCTAGCCAAACAGGATGTCAGCTAAGGACTCTTGAACAACATAGCTTTAAGACCCCTGGTTCTGTTGAATCTCAAACTCGACTTTAGTTTCCCAACTCCAGTCACTGGTGGTTACAGCAGATGCCATCGGGTTCAGTTTTGTTCAAGATGGTGGATACTGAAAATCAGTGCACTCCTAAGAGCTTTTGTTTCTCAAATCAAGTGGAAACACGTTTTAAAGTGAGGTGTTGCTATCCGAGTGTTGCAGATAGCTTATAGCTCACAGGAGAATCAAGCGCTGCCTTAGAATCACTGACTGGGTTTGTCATCTGCTTACTAGGCAACTTGGTCAAATTGTTGGTGAGTGTCCAAATATCCAATTCATTTTTTCTATTTCCTAAAAATGTGAGTCAAAATTGGTTATCTTGTCCATTAAATTTAAAGGTAGATGTTCAATGACATATTTTATATCAGGGAAAATGCCTTTCAGATCATGAAGGAAAGCAGGAACTTGGCACCCACTCTGCTTCCTTTCTTAGAATTTAGGGGTTTGGGAGGAAATCAGTCACATGAATGAAGTTTTTGGCACCACATGTAACATTTACAGGTGGAAGGACTCCAGAGGAACTATGTCTGGCACATTTGAGTTTCCATCTGATAATCACAAAACACCCACATCCATCAATGAGTAGTGTGTGTGCATGCACGTGTGTGTGTACAAGCATGGGTGTGTGTGCACACGCGCATGTGTGCATGCATGCGTGCTCTTGCTTGCCCCTGTGTATATATGACAACATTAGGTGCCTGTTCCTATTGTTTTCCACCCTGTTTTCTGGTGCAGGGGCTCTTACTGAGTTCAGGCTCATTATTTAGGTTAGAGTGGCTGCCAGTGAACCCCTGGGATTTGCTTGTCTCTCCCCCTGACTTCAGTTCTTGGGTCACAGACATGCACTACCACACTCCTCTTTTGATTGGGTGCAGGGATGTAAACTCACGCTTTCACAGCAAGCACTTTACCTGCCCAGCCACCTCCAACCTCCATCGATGGACACTGCTTCCTAGAACTGGATAAGTATAGCGTGACCAAATTAGCTGTAGTTGTAGAAGAATTTCCCCTGTGTGTCCAGTGCCCCCTTCCAACCCCAAACCACTAATAAATGAAGCTGAGCCCCATTTCTTCAGCAGTCTGATTTCAATATCTCTTAAATTCCCCATTTCATATTATTCCCAGTGGGGATGGGGGAAGGGCGACAGCTAGCCTGGAGCTTTTGCAGCATAAAGAAAGCTAGACTTGGTCTCAAAGAGAAGTCGAAAGATTGTCAACCAGAGATACGAGAGGTCATCTCAGAGACAGCAGAGGGACTTGCTCACAACTGAGAACTCCAGCCCACAAAGGTGTTGATTTGTGACTGACACATTCTCAGATCATTTCTTTTTAATTCTGTCAGGATAAACGCAAACAGCATTTTGTACAAAAGCTTTGTTTCCCTTTTGCACTTGTGCAGAACACTTATTAAGCATGTACCTGGTCTCTTGTTAGTAATTTGCATTGATAAGTGTGACTCCTACAATTTGTTTATAAAACAGCGTCAATCTTTCAGTGCTTTCTCTGCTTTTCTTAATTCACTTTATGCCAAACAATGTGAGTTTGGTGAGAACTTCAATATGATCTAAGAAATAAATGCAAATTTCTGTTTCAGTCTATTTCAAAATAGTATTAAGTAGACTATTATAATGTAATTATTATGTGTTATAATAATATAGTTATTACACAATAACTACTATTGTTAGTATTGTGGCTTAGGTTTGCACTTATGAACAAAATATTCTTCAGTTGCATTTTATGATTTATTCATCTATAAACGTTTGAAGGGATATTTTTTATTATATTTTTATGTATACTTTGTCATAGAGAGCTAGCAACATAAAAATCTCCTATGTTCATATACCTTGGAATAAAACTTCATATAGTAATGAAGTCATTTTGGAAATTACAACCTCTTGCTGAACAAATCAGTGATCTATCTACAGGGCTATAATCCCATGAAATAAGACATCTATGTTGCCTATTAACAAGCAATGAGCTAAGGCAAATGAGAAAAATATAGACTTAATTTAAGTGCCTCCCCATTTTGAACCTGTTGTGAGTCAGATCCCATACTTTCTTTCATGGACAGGTCCTTAATGGAATGCGGAAAAAAACTACTGACCTTTTTTTTTAATATATATATATTCTTTGCTGAGAGCATTAGATTTAAGAGTATCTATGGAATCATTAGGATATTTTTAAGGATTCAATCATGTCATGTGCAAATATGTGTGGTTTGACTTCTTACTTTCCTATTTGTATCCTGTTTGATTTTACTGTCTTATTGTCGTAGCTAAGATTCAGGCAATATATTGAATAAGAGCAAGAGTAGATGTTCTTGTCTCATTCCTAATTTTAGAGGACATGCTCTAAATTTCCCCAGTTTCATATAATATTGGCTATGACTTTTATGTAGCATTTATTGCATCGAGGTGTATGTCTTCTATTCATAATTTCATCAGGGATTTTACTATGAAGAGATACTGAAGTTTGTCAAAGATATTTAGGAATAAACTTAACCAAGGGTGTGAAAGACCAGTACAGTAAAAACATTAAAACACTGAAGGAAGAAACTGAAGAAGACACTAGACAATGGAAAGATCTCCTGTGCTCATGGGTTGGCAGAATTAATATTGTGAAAATTGCTAAGCTGCTAACAGTGATCTATAGATTCAACACATTCCTCATCAAAATTCTGATTATATTTTATTATGTACAGGAAAACAACCCTAAAATGTACATGAAACACAAAAAAACTCTCTCCCCCAGTAGTCCAAGCAGTCCTAAGAGAATCAAGTCTTAGGCATCACACTGTCCAATCTCAAATTATACTATAGTTTATAGTAACAAGAACACTGATACTGGTACAAAACAAGATACCAATGAAATACAATAGAGGACCCAGGAGTAAATTCACATACACACACACCTATAGCCACCTAATTTTTGATAAAGATATCAGAGACATACATTGGATAAATGCCACTAACTTTAACAAATAGCACTGGGAAAATGGCTTAGAATAGAAAAGAATGAACTTAATCCCACACCTCTCTGTGCAAACATCAGTATAAAAACAGACTGAGGGCCTCAATATAAGACTAAAAAATCTGAAACTGCAAGAGTAGAACACAGGGAAAACTTTAAAATGTAGATGACTTTCTGAAAAATGAACTCTAACAGTACAGGGAACAGTCCCAAGGACTGACAAAAGGGACTGCCTAAAATTCAAAAGCTTTTGCAGAGCCAAAGACGCAATTAGCAGACAAAGACACAGCCTGCAGAAGAACAGAAATCATTGTCAGCTATTCGTCTGGCAGGGGATTATAATCTGGAATCTATAAATAAATTTAAAAATTAAAAAACCCAAACACAAATTATTCAATCAATAAATGACAAAGGGTTTGAGAGGATTGTTAAAAAGAGGAAATACAAATGGATAGCACATATTTGAAAAAGATTCTGAATATTTTTAGTCATCAGGAAAATGCAGTCTAAAATTGCATTGACGTTTTATCTCTTCCCAGTTAGAATAACTAGCACACCAAAATGGCCTAAATAAACTAATGACAGAGGTTTCTCTTCCTCCTATACCCACAGCTGTTCAGTCCCAAAGAAACACACACAGGCATACATTAATTATAAACTGGTTGGCTCAGGCTTCTTATTAACTAATTCTTACATTTTAAATTAGCCCACAAATCTTGTCTGCGTTAACCACATGGCTCGGTATCTTTTATCAATGAGGCATTCTCATCTTGCTTCCTCTGCATCTGGGTGATGACGGCAAACTGAGCCTTTCCTTTTCCCAGAATTTTCCTGTTCTAGTTTCCCCGTCTATAGTTCCTGCCTGGCTACTGGCCAATCAGTGTTTTATTAAACCAATACAAGTGACAAATCTTTACAGGGTTCAAGACCATTGTCCCACAGTAACAAACCAAATGCTGATGAGGATGTTGGTAAAGAGAAGCCATCAATCATTGCCATGGTAATATAAATTGGTGCAGTTATGATGCAAATCTTTATGTAAGTTCCTCCAAAACTGAAAAATAGAACTGCCAGAGGACCCAGTCAGCCATTCCACTCTTGGGAATATACCCACAGGATTCTAAGTCTTTGTGAAATAGATATTGCACCTCCATGTTGATTGCAGCACTATTACAATAACTAAGACATGGAATCCACCTATATATCTCTCAACAGCTGAATAGCTAAAGAAAATGTCAGGTGTTCATATAATAGAGCTTCATTCAATAGCAAAGAAGAAAGAAATTCTTCCATTTCCAGGAAAATGGATGGAACTGGAGGTCATCATCTTAAGTGAAATAACCACAGGAACTACTAGAAGGAAATACTGAATTGGAGTTGGCTTACAGTTCAGAGGTTTAGTTTTTTATCATGATGGAGGGAAGCGTGGCAGCACACAGGCAGACATGGTGCTGGGGACATAGATGAGAGTTCTAAACCTGGATCTGAATGCAGCAGGAAGAGAAAATGCCACACTGGGCCAGACTAGAGCCTCTGAGACCTCACAACAAACCCCCCAGTGGCACACTTCCTCCAACAAAGCAAAACCTACTTTAACAAGGCCATATTTCCTAATAGCGCCACTCTCTATGGGCCAAGCATTCAAACACATGAGACTCTGAGCCATTCCCATTCAAACCACCACAAGCATAATCTAGATTTAAACACACATTTATCTTGTGAGAGTACAAGGGGGCCATGAAGCAGGAAGATGAATTCTAAAGGGAAGGGAGGGGGGACACAAAAGGAGTAATGGGGCATGTAGAGAAAGCACTTCATACATGGAGAGTATGCATACATTTGACATGAAAGCAGAAGACTGACTCTTGGGGGTGAGGAAACAGAGCCTGAAGGGAGAATTTGTTCAAGGCTGTGGTGAGGCAGGGGATGGATATGAACAAAGTACAATGAGTATCTGTTAAAATGTTACAGTAAAATCCATTGAAGACAGTAAAAAAATATTCTCATGTGGTATTGACTTATCTTGTTATGTGTAAATAACAATTTGTACAATAAGATTCCCCAGACTTCCCACCAGCAGTATCAGTATCACCTGGGATCATGCTAGAAATGAAGACCCTTGGGTTTTATGCCTGATCTATTGAGCCCCTTGGGCCCAGTGGTCTGTGCTTCAGCAAACTCTCTGTGACTCTGATGCCCTCTCTAGCTGTATCATTTGGTGGCACAACAAGTGTAATGTGTAAATGGAATGGCTTAAAGAGGTCTGTGATACATAAAATGATGTTGGTAAGTATGTCAGCTGTTTATGGATACCTCATCAGTACTATTTTTAGAATAAAATGGATGTTAGCATTTTGTGTTTAAGTATGCTCAGAGCCATGAGTTCATGTGTCTTATTATAAAAATCTAGACAATGAAGACTGCCCATTCTGTAACCTAAACTTGTCTCTGCTTAATTAGACTGCATAAAATGGCATCACTGAACAGAACCAAATACTCTCAGTGAGTTTCCAGATGTCAACTGGATAACAGTGATATAAACTATTCTTCATCTTTAATACTTTTTGCTGCCTCAGTGTCTCTAGCACCTGGGTTCTATCCTCCTCCTGGGCTACCAAGCTGGGCTTATCCTCCCTCTTGAGATGGTATTGTAGAGTTCAGCTGTGTTTTAGCCTATAGAGGATTTCTTTTTTCTTTCAGACTGGTTAATATTCCATTACATAGATTACTGCATCTTGTTTATTTATCTATCACTTGATAGACATGTGGGTTCCTTTGACCTCTTGCCTATGGTGAATATTGTCAATGTCAACATGGTATTATATCTTATTAAAAATCCTTAATAAAAAGTTCTCAGGGGCTGGAGAGATGGTTAAGCATTAAAGAGCTCTTACTTCTCTTGTGGAGGATCTGGATTTTGTACTTAGTCCCCACATGCCCTCTCACAACCACTTGTAACTCCAATTCCAAGGGATCTGGCCTTGCTGGGTACTAGATACACATATAGTGCAATACATGCTTGCAGGCAAAAGAACTTATATACATACAATAGAATAGGTAAAACTTAAATAAAATCCCGTTAGTATATCAACATTTAGACATCTAGGTCATATGGCAATTCTATTTTAATTTTTAGAGCTTTCCTATTGCTGTCCACAATGGTCTGCAACATTTTACAGCCCCACTCACTGTGTACAAAGCTTCTTATTTTTTTTAAATCAGAAATAAACTTTGATCTATGTGTGCCAAGTGTGGAAGACAGGCTTAACTTTCTCTTAAATTAGAAAACATCTCCAGTTTATAAAATGCCTGGTTTGAGTCTTTCTGTTTCATTCTGGCCAAGTCATAGCTGCTGAAATTTTGTATTTGGAATATAGTACAATTGAAAAGATACAACGAGCAAGCCCAGAACTAGCAATTTCCTGGGGAAAGCATTGGCTATTTGGCAATGAAGAGATGGTATTTCAAAGTTTAACATTAAGTGATAATTCTGGGGGAAGAAAAACCCCAGCACACCACCAATCAAAGAGTTCCTGATTTAACTAATATGGCTTTATACCCCTTCTCTCTTGAGGCAAAATATAGGTCCAAAGTCCAAAGAACTGCTTTGTGATAATACACTATTTTAGAACCAAATGAAGAGGAAGTAATTGAATTCTGAAAATATGCTGGGAGGAGACTGCAGTGATTTTCTAAAATGGGCTCATAATTTCACTAAATCTTCCCAAAATAAATAGCTAAGCATTTCTTACCCCTCAAACACAGACAATGAAGAATGACTCCCATTGATTGTTGACTATGATGGCTCTTTAGAAAATTGCCAACACCACAAAAAGAAAGTTTGAGAGTAGGATTTAAGCTTAATGATAATGCCTTAGGGTTTTATTGCTGTGAAGAGACATCGTGACCATGGCAACTCCGATAAAGGAAAACATTTAATTGGGGTTGAATTTCAGCTTAGAGGTTTAATATATTGTCATCATTACAGGAAGACTAGACATTGACCATTCCACAGGTTCTGACACACAAGTTGGGAGTTTGAACAGCAGCATTGAAAGCACGACATTAGGAGAGAGAGAGAGAGAGAGAGAGAGAGAGAGAGAGAGAGAGAGAGAGAGAGAGAGAGGTTTTTGAAACTCTCAAAGCCCACACTTCGTGAACATGACCATATCTTCTCCATTAAGGCCACATCTCCTAATCACTGTCAAGTAACATCAATCCCTAATGACCAAGAATTCAAATATATGAGCCTTTGGGGACCATTTCTATTCAAGTCCCTACAGATAGGAAATAAGAGGAAGCCGGAGAAGTGTTGAGCAACACACATACA
The DNA here is from genome assembly GCF_014885135.2 of Alexandromys fortis. Lineage (NCBI taxonomy): Eukaryota > Metazoa > Chordata > Mammalia > Rodentia > Cricetidae > Alexandromys > Alexandromys fortis. The sequence goes on from NW_026067997.1 coordinate 3,607,263, forward strand.
TGTGTAATAACACAGTTGTGAATAATCCCCAGCATACTTCAGTAAACATTTTATACTTATTTTTATAAACTAATGAGGAAGGAAGCTGAGTATTTTCAAAATTAACTGGCACCAGAAGAAGGGCTGATGGATAATGATCACCCAACTCACCAGGGAGGTCCATCAAGGAGATGATGAATGCTAGCTGCGAGTTTTCCAAATAAAATTACACTTTGTAGATCAATTCAAAAATAATTTGAATATTTACTTGTATAAGTCACTACTCTGGGAATTCATCTGTGCAAAACCCAAGAATGTAGCACTTTGATTTATAAATGCATAAAGATGGGAGAAGAGAGGCAAAGAAGAGACATGTATTGTGCCTTAATATAAAGCAAGGATTTCTGTCTCTTCCCCCCAGCCGCCTCCCCTTTCCCTCCCCCTCCCCCAATCAAGTCCCCCTCCCTCGTCTAAATAAAGAAAGAAAAAAGAAAAAAAAAGAAAAGAAAACATGCTGGACAGATCCCCTTTTAAGGCCAGCCTCATCCACACAGATTGAGGAAATGTTATGAAGTTGGAACTCTCAGCTCAAGACATAGGAAAAGCTAAAGCTGACAAGAACTGACTTTATAGTATGGACTTCCTCAAGTAAATAGTCATCATGTAATAAAACATCTTAAAGGGGAAAAAATATAAAGCAAGGAAGGGCTTGCTGTCTTAGAGAGAGTAGTCTCAGAAGGGCTCAAGGAAGAGCCATTTGTACGGAAACCTGATGGGGACAGCAAATCCTGAATATCTGAAGGAGAGAGCTCTTGCCACAACAGGGATGTGAGAGAACCGCAGGGAGGAGAGGGCTTTGTGAAAAAGTCAGGTTTATGTGGCTTCAGGTTTGCCAGGAAAAAGAGGGGACTGGGAGAACCATGTACAATGAGGTCCCAAGTGGAAGCGTTTACTCTGACTAGTAAAATGATGCTGGGACTTAATAGACTTTTGTTTCTAGTTTAGAAAAGAACAAAGCTGGCCTGACATCCCTCCTCTGGGATTGTATTTTCTCTTATGTATATGCTGTAGCCCCATGTATGCCAATTCCTGCAATAAACTGTTTCTTCTCAGAAGACTAGCTTGATGACGTATGGGTGTTACACAGAATTGCCATGCATGCAAGCAGCAGGAGCTGTAGAATGGTTTCATTGTAAGGTTACTGTCACAAGGAACCCGGAATCTCTGGAAAAGGACACCCTATTAGGTTAGGGTTGTGTGTGTGTGTGTGTGTGTGAACCATGAATCTTTGTTTTCAGAGACATTCCACAGTTCTTGAATTCAGTTGTCATAATGGACATCCTGGCAACATGAGCAGAAGAAAGAATTTATTCTTTGTGTGGCCACTTTTGTCATTGTATGAGATTAGATAAGGTCAAAACTTTGGACAAAAACTTTGAAAACATCCAAAGATACAACCCATATCAGTAGAATGATAAAAACACTTTCAGACATGAAATTATGAGATTCTTTTCATAAGCTGTATAACATTTTGGTTTTCTAGACATCTTTGTGTCATTAATTTTAATAGTATATAGCATTTTTTTCAAAGAATTCAACTGAATGAAGCATCTGCTTTTATTATGTTGTAATTTATCATTCTTTTGTAAATCACATCTTGAGGCATTAGGAGTTTGCTTTTGTTCTAATAACATTCATTTCTGTTTACTCAGACTCCCCATTTAATTTGACTACTTCACTCTTTAAGCTGTTTCTGAAGTAAATCATCTTAAGCATGTCTCCTTCTTACCCTAATCTCCCAGAAGAATGGTATTGTAAGATAGCTGCAGTTAATCCACTAATTTCCTGTATAGGTTAATTAGCAGAAGTTATCAGATTAATCTGAAATTACCTGGAAGAGTTCATAGAACAGTTTCACCAACATAAACTGTCAGCAAAGTACATATTTGCTTTGAATTATTTAATCACATATCACACAAAGAGTCTAATTACAGCTCCCACAAAGTTACCTCATAATTGTTCAAAATCCAATTGCAAGGTTGTTTTTCTTTACAAATGTTTCATGAGCATATTTGTCTAAAATCAATTCGCTGCAGCCCTAACCTGTGAGCAAGTGGATTCTTGCTTGTTTGACAGATCTATATAAATTTGCATTTGGAAGCCCGAGGCTGTCATTGCTCTGTGGCCTGAGCTTTAAAGTCATTCAGGTAATGTCCTGAATGCTCTTTCCATGCTCATTGTCCAATTTAATAAATACTCATGCATTTATTAAGGAGCTCCTTAATAGAGCTTCAAACAAAAGCCATGCATCAGTGAGTGACCATTATGGCTCAATTTTTCTCTTTGGCATTTTGGAAGACGGAGAAAGCTTTTGGAGTATAAATCGCAGGCAAGAATCATGTGTGTCCTTTAGGAAGTGATGATTCTGGGTACTCTAGCAAAATCATAATCTTAGCTTTCACGTGCTGTAACAAGCAGACATACAAACAAGAAAGAGAAAAACCCAACAAAACAAAAAAACAATAGCCTAAAAGCACTGCCCTCATAAATCAGCATCTACTGAGCTTCAGGAACATGGGTGAAATCAGTTTGTACTCCTGGTGCATGTGTTTCGACCCGCTGGCTTCTGAGTTTGATTCTGGTTAATAACTGCTAGGAACACAAGAAACTACAATGAGACAAAAGTGCTTAGGCTTCAGTTTTCAGATGCAGAGTCTTTAAAACTTCGTTTAAAGCTTCCCTACCAATCATGGAAATATAACTGTGAAAGCCAATTAGCAAGGTCAACACTCAGTGAATTATGGGAGAAAGCTATACATTGCTGATAGGTCTTTCTTGAGTTTGTTGTTTTGGTCGATGTAAATCTCAGCTGCTGAGCTGACCAACTACAGTACAACAACTTCTTCCATTAGAGATTTATAAGAAAAAATAAAAAATCAAAAACAATCCCCAAATAATTAAAAAATAATAAATTAAAACAATGTTGAATACCTTTAATCATCTCCACAATCATACCTTATGAAACTCCAAAGTGATGATGATAAAGAAATGAAAAACCTCCGTGGAACACAGCATCTCTGAATGGAGTCAGGCTGGGGGGCATTGGGTCTATGAGGGCATACTGAGTGTTGTCATACACTTCATATATGAAGGGGGCTTGTGGAGGTGCGGTAGGGAATCTGCTTCCTGAGTCTCTGTGTTATCAGTGATCATGTTGTTAAGACTATATACTTCAAAGATAACCAGGCTAGGAAAATGTGTTTCCTCTCTATTTCTAGCTGAATGCTGAGAAAGTGGTCCTCAGGGTCTCTCATAAGCTATGTGTAAGTCAATGTGTCCTACATTCAAAGAAAGGAGAAAATGGAATACATCCCTTAGAATCTGGTCTCTCTCTGTCTGCCTGTTTGTCTCCTTCTCTCTTTCTGTGAACCTCAGAAATCACTGCAGACAAAGAACTCTGGGTGAGCACAATTAAAAGCATTTCTCCAGGGAAGGATAAAATAAAGGTAACCGTGAGATACAGGCTGCTAAGGAAAGCATCGCTGAGGAGGTAACTCTAATGAGAGGTGACACATTCTTTTTAGGAGGATCCTACGATGAAGGCTAAAGAGCTGAAGGCATGCACATTTCCAGGACAGAGCTGTAGAACTTATAAAGCACGGAGTTTCAGCATTCTAAATAGTTGCTTGGTTTCGCTGTAGCAGTTAGCTGCTTGCAGCCAACACCATTTAATTGCTTTATGTGACTAAAAATTTGACCTTAATTAGACTGAATGACAAGCACAATGAAAACTAGAATACAAGCCTTTTAACTTGGAGTCCAGGTCATTACTAACATCATTAGCTTGTCCTCTGATGAATTGATTTGAAACCTATCCATTATAAGGACATTTCTTCTTTCTTGAAACCACCAAGAAGTGACCCCTTTTGGTTCACTTATGGTTATTTTTTTCCTTTGCATTATACCTTTCAGTTGTATTATATCTCTCAATTAGGGAAAATACGATGTGTTAGTGCAGCTTATGTTCCAAATACTGGGTGCTGTTCGGCTTCAGTATAACAATAGTTTTAAAAGACGATGTTAAAACAGGCTTGGTGTGAATAATGGCCAGGAATAATGACAGCTTCTTGGGAATGGTTGGGTTTTTAGTCATCCTCAGTGTTCACTGTCCATTAGAATTGTTAGTGGAGACTTAAAAACACTAGGTCATCTAGGCTGTGTGATCAAATGCTGCTGCTGTTCTCAGATGTGGCCAGGACAGAAGACAACTGGATTTGGTGCAGCAGGTAAGGATATGATGTGCAAGGCAGACAGAGCATGAATACATAGCTCTTTCCCGAATGGCAGTGGTGATGATGGGGTGGTAGTGGTGCTGAGGGAAGAAGAGAGTGTCTACCCAAGTTATAAATATGTATATCCATAGCATCTATAGTTTTTGTATTCTTGGATATGTCATCAAATTAATAGCAGCTTTTAAAGGAGAAGATGGATTCATTCCATATCTGCATTTCAATAAAATCTCAATAATTTGTAGCTAAAGGATAACCTCTTTCAAGTTTAATGATAAATTGCTGATACTGTAAAACCGTCAGTATAGGAAACTAGGAAATTTGTGGCACAGTCTTCTGGAGACACTTAACCATGAAAGAAATAGTTTCAGTGACTGAGCCAGGTGGACGTGTTCTCTAAAATTCAGTAAATATACAGAGCCTAGAGATGAATTATGTATGAACTCACCAACATCAGAAATCCATTTATCTGATATTAAGAATAAATTACATTAAATATCTTAACAGTTCTCATTATTCAGTCATAGTTGTTTCTCCATTTTCCCTTCTGATGGAAGATTGTTCTCTTCTCCTGCCCTAGGAACAATTGTAATCTTAACAGGATGTTAAATTACTCAGAAGTTAGTATCTGTGAAAGGTATCATTTTATAAAATGAATTTTAATTAACCATTTGATCTTTCTCCTTCCCTGGAGTAATCCTCTTTTACAGTTGTTCTTGTGTTTTGCGTATTATGATATTGGGAAAATGACAGGCCCTGGTCTTTCTTCCTGAACTTTGCAGAGAGAAAAGAAAGCCACACAATTTTTCAGTGGCAGTTGACTCCTAAGTGGCATTTTTCTATCTCTGATAGCACAGAAAAACCAAAGGAATTCTTAATGCTTTCCTTTGAAAAATGAATTTTCTATACATAACCTCATTTCTTTGCTGTTGAATAGTTCTGCTCATACTGTACATACAAAAATGGAACATGAGTCACCAACACTAAAGTACACAGCACATAAAGCTTGCACTGTGCTGTGGGAACTCCTTCAGCCAATAGCCTGTAAGATGCCAGCCCACATAAGATACAGATTAAAGTGAGCATGGGTACCTTGGATGCTGGATTTAGTTCCAGTTTTCTGCTAACTCAGAGGGCTTTTTCTGTGAGTCTACCCCTAAATAAACAAACCTTTATTATACTCCATTCTGGGCCAGTGTGTGACTATTTTATTATAAATTGCAACAGATTGGCGCCCACATGGCCAGAGGAAGATGGGAATAGTGCTCTAACTGACTGAGAACTCAGCAGATTTGGACTTTGGCAGTTCAGACACCACGAGTACAAAGGATTAATGAAACCAGTAAAAGAAATACCAGCTGTAGGTGTTTATTGAGAATGGTCTAAATTTATTTGGGGCATAAATTGGAAACATTTTTACTTTAAAAATAATCCTTATTAGTTGGTTCTTCTTTTCTTATCATTTGGGACAGACTCCTAAACTCTGGTACATGCTACAACATGGATGACTCTTGAGGGCATGATGTGGGGTGAAATAGGACGGCAGCCACAAAAGGTCACATAAATTGCAGGAGCTCCCTGACTGAAGGAATCTGAAATAGTAAATCTTGAAGAAATAACATACAAAGGTAATTGTCAACACCAGAAATAGAGAGGCGGGGGGCTATTATATACCAGGAACTGATTTTGTAAGATGAAGGGATTGTGGAGATCATCATGATTGAAAATGGCTGGTAGAAATTGCATTATTTGTAGTTTAGCTAAATTAATAAATGTTTTTATTCTTGGATTGGATAATGACTCAACGAGTATTTATTATGTTATTAACTGTTATTACCAATGTACTATTTATATTTTGTAGGCATAAAATATATGAAAAATGACAATAAAAGGTTTATAAAAAATTCATGTGTCTTAAACTAAACAAAGTAAGCCAGCACAGGGAGACAAACACTGCATGTTCTCATGAGCTCTGTAAGCTGAAGTTGATTTTGTGGAGGCAGAGAATAGAGCAGTGGCTGCTAGAGACTGGCAAGGTGAGAGGAGAAGGAAATGAAGAGTGATACAGCTTTGGCCTTTCGTGCCTGAAGGGTGAGAAATGGGGAGAGACCTTCATCTCTCACTGCTCTCTTCTTACCGTCTTTCCTCGGGGTGTCGTACTGCTAAGAAGGGTGGAGGGAAAATATGTTTGACTTGGCCAGACACTTGAATTTGATGTGGCTGTTGTTGCTCACAGACTAAGATGAACAGACTGCCGTTATCACTGTCTATAGAGGGTGCTGCGTGACTGGGCCCCTTGGTGGGTAGCCTGAGCTGTCCCGTGACACAATTCTCTGAAGATGCAAACAGCCTCAGATCCTTCCCTTTTCAGATGCTTGTTGGCCTCTCTCAGTTGAAAAGCTGCCTCTGGAGTCCATGGCATCTTTCAGAGTCTCACGTGCCTCACCCAGATATATCAGGACCCCCTCATCCCAGTTGCCTGTCTTCTCACCAATTCTCTCCCTCCCCCCAAACTCTAAGACAGAAAAGGCAGAAAAGAAACTCACATGAGACTAAGGATTTGGGGAGCTGCTTTTCCACCTAGCTCCTGTTGAGAAGTGAGGTAGCTTGTTTACTTTTTGGAATAGGTTGTAAATACATGTGCCTCCATCTGTTTACAGAATAACAGGTAAAGAGGAAACACTCTCCATGCTGTCTTGTCTTTAGATACTCATAGACCGAGTTCATTTTGTTTGTGATTCCAGAGCGATTTCCAGTAATGTCAAACCTGTACTGACACAAACAGAAACACGCTGTCTATACTATTGTGTGCCAACTTTACCACTTACCATAGACTTGTATCAATTTCTATAAGCACATAAAAAGCCATTTTGTTATATTCTTACAGCTTCGTATTACTCCATTATTTATTCAGTCAGTTCTCTTTGATGACATTTGCATTGCTTTGTTCTTGAACTCTTTCAAAAATATTGAAATACATAACCACTGCTTTACATAAGTATATTTGTAGACTCTGCATTTACATGTAGAGCTTTTGTGTTTATATGGAATCATTTTCTAAAACTGAAATTGCCATACTGAAGGACAAATGCACTTGTACTTGTTGTTCACTGGCTTTCTGAGCCAAGTGTAAGCAGCCCTGGCAGGAATGAAGCTGCTCTAAAGAGGTCTGTCCTTCTGACCATCTCGTGGAAAGGATAGACCCCAAGAAATGGATTGTCTCTAAGAATCTCATGTTGAGAGGAGGAAAAGACAGGGAGCCTGGCGCTAGTTAGAAGGGGGGCTTACCTCCCAGAAAGAGGTTTTATATCATTTTGACAACTTGTCTGTCCACCTTGCAGGCGAGATAAGCTGAGACAATGGGGAGGTGCTGCACTTGAACAGGAATGGCATATCTATGCACACCTCTGTTGTGTGATATTTCATTTGCATTCTGACAAATAAAGCTTGCCTGGAGATCAGAAGGTGGGGCTAGCCACTAGTTAGCCACAGAGACCAGGCAGTGGCCCACACCTTTACTCCCAGCGCTAGGGAGGAGCATGCCTTTGATTTCAATACATTGGAGACTCATGCTTTTAATCCCAGTACTGGGAGGTGGAGACAGGAATATAAGGCAGGTGGAGACAGAATCTTGGGCTCATTCAGTTTAAGGATTCATAGTGACAGGATCACCCCAATTGAGTCTTAGACTCTTTAGAGGTAAGAAGTCTCAAGTGGCTGACTATGCTGCTTCTCTGATCTTTTGTTCAGCTTTTACCCTCTAATATCTGACTTCAGGTTTTTATTTGATAAGATTAATTAAGATTCCACTACATTGCACTATATACTTCTTATCTTCTATTTTAATCTAAACCTAATATAGAAGGCTGAATTTTGTGGTAGGGGTGGCATAGGATCATTGAACCTTTAGTGTGGTTGGGCACGGAGTTTTAGAAGTTCCAGAGATAAAGTCTGGTCTTAACAACTCTGGTAGCATAGGCTCCCACTATATCTCAAAGTTGGCCTTGTATTTATTATCTGGCAACCTCCAGCCTCTTAAGTGCTAATATTGTGGCTTGTGCCACATGTTCAATGTATTTTCAGTTTTAATAAATGCTGGGCCAAAATCATTCATACACTGTGCTCTAGTTAGCAAGATAAAGTAATTCCTGAAACTCCTAATGTATTATAACTAATTCTTATTTATGACTCATGTATAAAATATATTCTATTAGGAAAATTATATCATTTGCTGAGTTTTCTAAAGTTGATAATACTTTCTTATTGATGTATAAGATCCATCATATAATATTAAATTTAGTGGGGCTGGAGAGTTGGCTCAGTGGTTAAGAGAACTTATTCCCCTGGCAAAGAATGTGGGCTTGATTCCCAGTACCCAAATAGTGGATTAAATCCTGTAATTCTGGTTCCAAAAGATCCGACACCCTCTTCTGACCTCTATGGACATATACATGCATGTAGACAAAAGACTCACAAAATAAATCTAATATAAAACAATTAGCTCCATTTATGGTACAATTTGGAGAGAGACACAGAGAGAGAGAGACAGAGACAGACAGAGACGGAGAGATGGGGAATTTGGAGTGGGAACTATGCCACTCTGAAGTACCCACTCAATAGGAGAATTGCTTTGCATGAAATCAATGCACCAGCCAGTTTTGCTTTTTGTCTCGACTCACACTGATTCTGCACGATCATACCTCACTTTGGCCAGTCCCTTGAATGTGTTATTATGGAGGGGAGGACTTGCTTCTCATGCCTGTAATTACTTTTATAGGTGCTTATGTGGATTTGCATGGGAACAGGTCTATACAGAGATCCCATTTGGTGTCAAGGTCTACCTGACTCTTTTCCCTGTGGCTCTCTGTTCACACTTCCCTCCTACTCCTTTTTCTCCTCTCTTTGTTTGCTGCTGCTCTTCTTATCTAGAGCTAATACAAAATGGGAATTTATTTTTCAGCTTTATTTACTGGCTAGCATTTTATGCTTCTTCTTAATTAAAAAAATCAATAAGGAGAATGTTTGTTTCACTCCGTTTAGCAGAGGGAACAGTAACAAAAGCTAACGTGAATTACTTTGACTTCTATGGTGTTCAATTGATTTTCCTCCCTGTTCTGACAGATAATAGAGTTTTTGTTTTTGTTTTCCTGGAGGGTGGAAAGTTCTTTTTCTTGATTTAAGAGTTTTAGCTCTACGCAGAAGGTGATGTGCTTTCTCGTTATTGTCTCCTATAGCAAATTGCCTCCTGTGTAAATTGGGGAAAGCAGAGATATTAACATCTGCATTTTAGTGTTTGAGAACAGAGAAGGTAAGTGATGTATTCCAGATCAGACAGGAACAAGAAAGTCGACACCATAGTGCAATCCTCTAAATTAGCATTTCTGCGATCTTAAAATAATATTTAAAAGATACCAGAGCAAAGAAATTAACTTGGCAAATACTCATACAACACTCACCTGGTATCTTTTCATTTTAACGTTTAATAAGCTTTGGCTATGGAGTTCTGTTTTAAAGAACAAACATTTCTGACATCTATTAACCATTTTATACATCTAAATTTCTCCTTACACTCCTAATGCTTTCATTCCAAGTTTCCCCTTTCAGATGTAATCATTTCTAAATTCAGTTTCAATCATTCCCATATATTTGTTTGATAAAGTTCTAATTTATGTATATATTATACACATTAGTTTTTATATGCTATGTAGGCAGTATATAGATATAGCCAAAATAACCAAAGAACTAAAAGATACCTTGACAGAAATATCAGCTACGTGTGCATGCAACCAAGCTGTGTAGCCTTTTCTGTTGATCTGGTGGAGAGAGTACCTCTGAGAATACGTGTCAAAGTCTTCCCTTTACATTTAGACTCACTTTCCCTACAGTTAAAGGTATTTAATGACATTCACTATTCTTTTCTCTACTGATTCTTCAGTGTCTTTTCTTCGTTGAGTTTTTCCTACTGGCATAACAACCTTTAACCACTCCCTTTCTCAGAAAGTAGGATTACGTAGCCTAGCACATAGATGCCTTACTGGCTAACAGCATGCACTCCTCAGAATCTGGCTTTTCAGGATCATCATATAGAACGGAGCCATCCATACTGTTGCATGCAATAGAATATTTTTCCCTTGTTGAAAAATATTCAATTGGAAAAATCTCATGCTTGGTTTATGCATTGTTGATATGTAGTCTAGGTTTTGTTTTTTTTTTTTCAACTGAAAATGTAGCTACCTTAATGGAGTTGGAACATTTAAATACTCAGAAGCTAAAATTTAGTTCCTAACTCATACCAAACATGGAAACAGTTCCAGGTAGAACTTGAGAAATGAAACAAGAAAGTTTTGAGAAGTATGAACGCCTTCATGACTTCAAGTAGGGCAAGCCTGAGTAAGTAGGGTATAGAATACATTGATCACAAATTGATTGTAAAGATTTCATAAAATTACATATTTCATTTTACCAAAAGCATTACTAAGGTAGTTAAGAATAATCCACTTAATGGATAATTTGTTTGTAGCAGTATGACTGAAAGAGGCCTCACTGAGAATATATGAATAACTTGTAAATCTTTAAGGAAAAGACTTAAATTAGACATCATTTGTATAACTACTTTGAAGACAGAAAACATAAAAGAAGTACTTGAGCTGAAAATGCATATTTAAAGCCAGTAACCCCCACCTAGACACATAGCCTACAGAATCAAATACTCTAAAGTACTGATACAGACGCGCATGCGAACTTCTCTCTCCTGCTGTTCTTGACATGGACCCTCTTGCTCTTGTCATCAGAATAAAGACTGCTAATGTCACTGTGGCCCTTCAGAGATGTGCTGAGAACATTTAACCAAGACCCTTTAGGAACATGATCCTTAATTTGTTGGCTGTGCTGACTTCTGTGGTGTAACCACTCCCACTGTGGCCTATTTTGAGCCTTCTTTGTGATGTCAAGTGGCTCATAAACTTCTTGAAATTTAAAAGTCAGCTCTTTAAAATAGGTTTGAGCTGACTTTTCCATTACTCTAAATATACCCAAATGACAGGGTGCGCTTCTCTTAATCTGTAGGAGGTCCAGTGCTGATTTTGTTTTTGCTGGTTCTGTGGCAGCAATAAATAAATTAAGAATTCTTCTAATTTATTATGGTGATATTCTAGAATCTGAGGAAAGACAATATGGGTTGAGTTTAGAAGATGCTTTTAATCATCTACTTAAATGGGTGGGTCTTGAGTATGGGATTTGGAAATGGTCACTGCTGAAGTCCAATGTCCTTTTCAGGTGAGATGATATCCCATTTGACTCTTGTGAAAACAATGCTCTATGCTGTCTCTAGACAACCTTAACGCAGTTCTAACCTATATCAACTATGAGATGTAATTCCATCTTCTTGTGCTCCCACCCCCCCTGGAAAAGAGAAACAGAGCTTATTTTAGTACTTAACCATCTATTTGACCCTAAAGCTTCTCTTTAAGTTTTTTCCCTATATTTGCCTTTCTCTGTGAATAATATGTTTACTTCTTTAGTGAGTTTTGTTTTCAGTTTCTTTCATTATTTTTGTGGCTTTCCTTTGAACACCATTTTAAACTTTCCATATCCTGTTTTGGTTATCAAGCTGAGAAAATATATTGAAGAACCCAAAGGCAAATGATTACATCATAGTTTTCATCCCAGGGTAATTTCCTGGAGATGAAACTGGACAGTTGAAATCCAATAACTGTGACATGCATAAGATATATGCTCAGGATAGGTCTGGACTTAAGCATACTTTATTGCAACTCAGCTTTTAAGGGGATTTTTTTTTAAAATAATAGTTTTCATGAGAAGTCAGAAACGACTCAGTTGATCCTTAAAACAATATTTTGTTATCAGATGTACTGACTGAGAATCTTTGGGATATGTAATTAAAACCATCTTGGAGAAAATAGCCTGGGTTATTAGATGAAATTTATTCATATGGATATGTACAAGGAATCATTGATGAGATAAGTTCTTTAGATACATCAATAATACAGGTCATTTGTCATTGCTCAGGTGTTTGCATTTTGATAAAAAAATGATGTGTTATTCCCCACAAGACTAGACGCTTGGAGCAAAGGACAGATGCCTCCTTTGTCTGAAGTCTTTTTATAACTAGCATTGTAATTAATCACACAATTATGTCTTCTTCCTCTTCCTCCCCCTCCTCCTCTCATCTGCATTCCTCGTAAGATGACTTCACTGTAAAGTGGTGATGATCAGAGAAGTGTCACAGCTTCTGTGACAAAACATGACAACCCCTAGCCTAAACGAAACAATTAGGAACGACTGTGCTTTTTCTTGTGTAGCAACACTTTAATTGGTGTATAGGAGAGATTAGCTTACAAGGATTAGTATATGATCAGAGTAATTTAAATAAATTAGTGGTATCAATAAGAACTACTATAAGATTTTGGGTGTTGATAAAGTTCATTAAAGGCACAAATATGCAAAGATTTAATGAAGATAGTACCATCAGAAGTTTTGAAAAAGATGAAAGGAAGATGCTGTAAAGGGAATCTGGGAAAGTTGAAAAGGATGGGTACCTATAAACTGAAAGGTCACTTGACCAGTAGATTAGTTGAGTATGTCGTAGCTACCTTTCCAGGGCACTTTTCTTGCCTGTGATAATGCGGCTTAGTACAGTATGAGAGGTACACACAATTGGAAACGTTCCAGTGAAGAATTCTGGGAGAGAGCTGGGATGCATGCATCTGATCCTGAGAACAAACATGCATCCCATCTTACTTCAATGCCCACAGCTCTCTTTAGTTCTGATTTTCTTAAGTAAAAGTATAAAATAGCTACTTTGCAGATTCTCTGAAACCTTGGGCACTGTGGAGTGCTATGCAAGAATAATTGATATTCTGCCTCTTTCCAATGATTAGAGGAGTTTCTTTCCATAACTGGAAAAAATGGGCCTCCCTCTTCTGCTTGTGGAGAATGCTTCTTGAGTCTGTGGTCACATAGGTCCAAGTGTCCTTTCAGTACATATCAGAAGGTCTCAGAGTGAATCATTAAAGGATATAACAGACTTGTTCCCAACCATACCTCTTTTGGCAGAATAGTGGGATGGTCAAATAAAATTGACATTACTCATTGAAAACACAGCTTGAATTGGATCTTGTATCCTCTCAACAGTTTCGATGACTTCGAGTTACACGTGGTAGAGCTATGACTACCATTGCCAAGGTGCTCAAGTCATTGAAACTGCTGAATATGGATGTAATCAGAGCACTTGTTCCGTTTATAAGGCATGCATTTGCCTAAGTATTGCAAATATTGTGGTAATAGAATAACAAGTTTTATTGAGCTGATTGCTGGGTATTATTGCAGACTGTTTATTTACTCAGAATTTAATAGACAGATAAATTATCCTCCTTTTCTCTGTGTCACCATTTGCTTTTTGACATATGGGCCTACATGATTCCTTTGGCCTGTTTCTTCAGTAGCTAGACTGAATCAATTATTAAATCTCATCTTTTAGAATTACAATAGCTATTCAAAGAAATTTGGCTGTTTCAGGGGGAAGAATTCAGTGCTTTAATGTTTTTAACTTGGCCTAAGCAGCCAGCATCTGAGCATGCCAGAGGATGTTGCCAATCCATAGCTCTCTTTCCTCTGCTACCCACTTCTCACAAAAGGCATGCTGTTTTATTTAGAGTTTTGTGTCTGTCCTTGATACTTAAATTTTATGTTAAGGAATGGCAGAATACCACAGCACACTTTCCCATGGCTCTACCAACCCTTTTCATAAATATGCCAGTTTCTAAAAGAAAGACTTACATTCCTAAGATTGGACATGATTGATTTGGTTTAGTTTTGTGCTTCTTAAAACACTCTAAAACCAGTTTTTCTTTCTTTTTAATTAGTTCCTCTTTAGAAGTCCTTTATTCTGGGTTATTCTCATAATATTTTCATTAAGTGTAGAATACCAGTTTATGAACAAAAATATAGTAAGTTAAACAATAGTATCGATTAAGGTATAACTCTGGGGTTACAATTAAATAGTGTAGAAAAATACATTGTGGGTGCCCTCTGCCTGACTCTGACATCAGTGTAGTAATATGGCCTATGTATTTCTCCAGAAATGGGACTGAATTAAATACTGCTAACTCTGATGCTCATTACTACACCTTTATGACATTTATTTCCAATACATTGCCCTTAATAACCTTGCCCTTTTCTTATGATAAGACAAGAAATGCTATCAGAACAGTCATATCTACTTTTCTTTTTTCTTCAGGAAATTTAAAGCAAAAATTAATTTCTTACTCCTTTCAAGATGAAGTCAATCCTTGGCTGGTTCAAGCCTGTGATCAATATATATATATATATATTCCTAAGAATGCTTCTGTTTTATTGTGCAAAGCAGAAATTGTCAAGCATTTGAGGACAAGCCCACATCCAGGGTGTTAGGGGTATAAAGGCATTTTGGAAGAAGGCAATGGTACTAGTGTTGAAATAAGAGCGGCGGGGCTGCGTCCCCAGCACCCCGGCCGCTTGCCTAGCTTATGCCCGAAATAACAACACACAAACTGTATTCATTTAAGAACTGCTTGGCTCATTTCTATCTAGCCTCTTCTAGGCTAATTCTCGCACCTAGACTAGCCCATTTCTAATAATGTGTGTAAGCACCCCAAGGTACGCTTACCGGGAAGATTCTAGCTTATGTCCATCCTGGGTTGGAGCTGCCTGGGAGAGCGGAGCCTGGCGTCTCTGCTCCAGAGAGCAGAGCTGTCAAGTCTACCCAGGAGAGCTGAGCATGGTGTCTGCTCCAGAGAGCAGAGCTGTCGGGTCTCTCCGGGAGCAGAGCAGAGTCAGAGTCTGACCTCACTTCCTCTTCCGCCCAGCATCCTATTCTGTTTACTCCTCCCACCTATGTTCTAACCAATAAAATGGGCCAAGCCAGTTTCTTTATTAGCCAATGACCTTCCTCCATCATACTAGCATTTACACTTCTGTAAGAAAAGGGAAAGGAAACAGAAGACTAACATTTCTGAGAATGAAGAGACAGTCGTTTAGGGGTTCTCCCTAAGTGGGAGCAATTTAGGTATTAAATGTTATAGGGTTCCTGTGTCGGTGGTTGAGAAGAGTGACCCCAATGAAGGCCACTGAAGACAGAGGCAAAGCTTTTGCTTAGCTTGTTTTCACTGGAGATAAATGTGGAAGGGATCTCTATGGATGCCCAGATCAACAGTCTGACAGTCTATAAAGAATAAAGTTGGGTGGATAATATGGCTCAAAGGATTATAGCACTTGACACTGAGTCTAAAACTTGAGTTTAATTCTGGGGACACACATTGTGGAAGAGAACCAACTCTGATACATTGTCCACTGACCTCCAAACATATTACCTCAATAAATACAATAATTTACTTATAAAGGATAAGGCTTGACTGTGATAGTTCAGTAGAAGGTAACCATGGCAGCTGGGTAAAGTAGATAACAGCTTCTCAAGGTTCCATAACTGAGTATCAGATATGTTAAAAGGGATTTTATGGTTTTGATCTGGGTATAGATTAAAGTGAGAGATTATTTGTATTGTTTGTGAAAGCCTGATATAGTGACTGAAATCCTGATAAGTGGAAAAAGGGGATATTAGAGGCAGAGAACCCAGTGAACAGACAAGAACGAAGAATGGAATGAAGTGATTACTGTTTCTAAAGAAGGAGTCAAGAAATGCAAGAAGCTTCTGAAAGTTGCTGAAGGCAAGGGGATGGGTCTTCACTAGAGTCCCAGAAGGAATCCAGATATGTCAATAGCCTGACTTTTGCCCTGTGTGACGTTCCCTAGTCTGTATCAGATTTCTGAAGCACAAGATAATAAATCCATGTTGATTCAAGCCACTCAGTTTGTAGGACTTGGAAATTACAGTGGGCACAAGAGGTGTTGGGTTCAGTGCTCTTATTTTCTAGGTTTCCTAGAGCAAGTTTGTGTTTGCTTTAGGGAAAGGAATCCCCTTTCCCAGACAATAACTCATGGAGTAAACCTGCCAGAGAACAAAATGAAAACTATCTTGATCAAAAATTTCATTGTAATGACTCAGGGTGGGGGATATAATTTTATGGAAAAAAAAAACCCTGAAGCCATGAGTTGCTATATAACATGGGGTCAAACTTATGAACGCACTTCAGTGTGTATGTGTGTGTGTGTGTGTGTGTGTGTGTGTGTGTGTGTGATAATTTTGAGTCTTTGAGACTCAAAACAATGTCAAATGATGCACTAAAACCTGAGTATTTTCTTAAAAATTGCATTCATGACAGATATTGGTAAGAACTTTTGACTAGTTATAATGCTGTGTAATACAATGGCCTCTGGGACACTGGAAGAATAAGAAGGTCAATTTGTGAGGCCAAGTCTAGCACCCCAGAAAGTGTTGTATGGTATTCTTCTTGGGGAGCCATGAGCAAGCATCTATTCTGCCCAAACAGTGATTCCATTATAGACCAGAGTACAGATACACCAAAGTCCAGCTTGGTGAACCAATGAGTTTACTGCTTACAGAAATATGGGTGAAGTGTTATTTATGGGAGCAAAAGCGACTCAAAGACAGATGTGTTGTCAAAGCCCACCCTAGGGTGGGTGGCAATTTAAAAAACTAGAAACCTGGAATACACAGTGTTGCCTGCTCAACAGTTTGTAGAACTTTCCAAGTATTTCCCCTGGTCTTTGGTTCTTTTAGTCAGTTCTATTGGTTGTCTCTGCTTCTTGCTGGTGGTGACTGCTTAGCTGAGATTGACTTTTAGCAGTCATTGTTGCTTATGGGAAGGAGAGGCCCAGTAAAACTGGCCAGTGGCAGGGATGGCAGGGACCTCCTGGAGATATTTTGAGTTGTCTACTTCCTGTGTTAAGGAGTTTCCTGGCCATATTGCACCTCCCTGCCCCGCCCCAGAACATCCTGCTCTTTTGCATCTCTGTACATATCTTTTTTAAGAAATTTCCATCCAAGATGGAGGGTTTTAATCTTGGAGGAAACTGCAATACAACAGAGAATTTAAAGTCTTTTCTAAGCCACATCTGTAGGCCAACGGGAAGGCATAGAAACAGTTCTTCCTCTGGAAAAAGTTCGTTTCTTTCTCTATGGTTTGATTGTCATAGCACAGTGTAAAGTCAGACTGTGGAGAGGTAGGGAGAGCCAGAAGAAACACAATGGAGAGACACTGTTAGCACAAATGACAGTCTCATATGTTTTATTGTTCATCAAGACCCCTTTGAAGGGAAAAACTGATTTGGAGAAAGTGTATGCCCATGAAAAAAGGGACTAAGGTGTAGACTATGTCTGAAGAAAGGGGATTTTTCTCAGAGGCAAAGTTTTGCAAAACAACAGGTCAGCAAACATTACAATCCATGCATAGGAAGATAAAGAAGCATGTGACTCGGACACAATGCATGCATTTGATGAAACTTTTAAAGTGAAAAATCAGACTCATGGGGACAAGGACATACTGGTTTTATATGGTGAGATGGGTGGGTTTTACTATTTTGTGTCAGCAAAAATAGAGCACTATGTAGACCAGGTCAGCGATCTTCTGCCTCTGAGTGCTGGGATTAAGGGCATGTACCACCACAGACACCCAGCTGTCATTTTTCTTTTTGATAATAGACATTCTGTGTGGAGTGAGATGAAATCTCCAAGCGTGTTTAATTTTGATTTTCTTAATGGCTTAGGATATTGAAAAATAGCTCAAAACTCAGCAAGATTTCATTAAACTTTGGTACTATGGGTGACTACTTTTCTCTTTTTTGAATGTTTTGAAAGTGGTCATAAAACCTTCAAAATTAAAAAAAAATGGTTTGAAAAGCCAAGGGAGATCCTTATTCTATTTCTCTGCTTCTTTTTCTCTATCAGCACAGTCTGCAGGTCACTGTGGAGCTACCAAATATGCTTCCAGCCTGTCATCACAGAGAGCCTCTTACGGAGAGTGGCTAGTTTTAGCAAACTCAGACTGTGAAGCGAGAGAGTCACAGAATCCTCTGTGTGAATATTATCCTAGGGCTTATTGCTGTGTTTTGCCAAATATACCAAGGCATTTGCAAATAACCAAGCTGTGCTTCCCTCTCTCCAATGTGTGGTGGGATAATGAGATGCAGAAAATCTAAATAGTAATACATGCAAATCTCTGCGGTTGCTGTTACCTAGCAGGCTGTTGAGAAGGATCATCTGGGAAATTTTCATTTTCCAAACTGGAGTCCTTTCCAAATGAATGATATTGAGTTCACAACTGATCTCTAGGAGGGATGGTGTGACAGGGAAGGCAAACGTCATGAGATTATGGACAGAGGCTCCAGTTGCTCCTTTGTCAATTCTCTTCCATAAACCCTTATACATCTGCTCATTTCTCATTGCTTCAGGGATAGAGGGAATCCAGTGTGTCTTAGCAATGCCTTTAAATCCATTTTCTTATTTAGAGTCAATGAATGAATATATTTTCTGCTTAGCATTTTGCCCACGCTGAACTAGTTTGGTGGTGTCCTAAACCACTTCTTGCTTTAAAGGGTGGTGGCGCATGCCTTTAATCCCAGCACTGGGGAGGCAGAGGCAGGTGGATCTCTGCGAGTTCGAGACCAGCCTGGTCTACAAGAGCTAGTTCCAGGACAGGCTCCAAAGCTACAGAGAAACCCTGTCTTGAAAATAAAAAAAAAGGGGGATCTATCTATCTATCTATCTATCTATCTATCTATCTATCTATCTATCATCTATCATCTATCTATATCTGATTTCCTGTTCCAGGGTAATGAGTTTGTTGTGGGACTCTAAGGTTGTTTATTCCTTCTGCCCCATTTGATCCTTCAAATCCTTATCCATAATACCAACAGGGCTTCCTTGAGTGTAACAACATTATCAGCTTGCTGTGTTAAGCACGATAAAGGAGGTGGGTTTTTTTTTGTTGTTGTTGTTTTGTTTTGCTTTTTGTTTTTAAATTCCAGTGTAAAAAATCCAAAGGTAGAAAAAGAAATAGAGCTAAGGTCAATTTTTTTAAAAAAAAAAATCTAATTAAAGAGGTAGTGTCAAAAAAACATTGCTAGAACTAACTTAACCATCTGACAAAAGGAATTTACAAACTCTTTGTTGATTTTGTATGAATTGGGGTAACTTTAAAAAACAGAGACATAAGATTATTTTCTTTTAACTTTACTTCCTCCATTCTATGTTGGATCAGTTGATAGCTGGCCTTCTGAATCAGATTCTGCATCCTCTTCTGGGTGTTTGGGAAACTGATTAAAACTTGGTACTACTGAGAGAGCAGAGTGTTTCACATCTGGGTCCAGACAGACAGTCACAGAGAGGTGATACAAGGAGTGACAGAGGAAAAAAAAAAAACATTTTTTTTTGTTTGTTTACTGAATGGTTGAAGAGCCCATGAAGTGAGCTCACAGCCACTGTCCAACTTTGTCATCTCTTTCAAGGCAGCCCTCAGGGCAGTCACTGGGAAATAGTCTTAGAATGCTTTGGGAACAAAATTTATGAGAATGCTAGGAGCAGTTTGCTGCATCCCAGGGATGCCCAACAGGAACGTTCAGCAATTTTTCTTTTTCTTATTGTTGCTGTTGTCTTAGAGTATAAGCCTTTGAACTTTGATTAAAGCGGGCCCCTCTCAGTCATCAGCTTATTTTCCTTCAGTCAAGATGGATGAATCCTTCAGCAGATACTATCACGCTGGCGCGGGAAGAACTGTAATGGATCTGTGACAATTTCTAGACAAAGAGGTCTGAAGCAGTCAGCGTCTCACTGCTCGTAATTCAAGAGTGATGATGGAAATTTTGAAGACTGACAGATTTTTTTCTAACCTTGTAAATTGTATCAGCAGTAATGAGTCTTTATTCTTTTTTAGAAGGAACATTTGCATTCACATTTATGTGCAAATTATTTTCCAGAACTTCTATACAGTTTTTACTGGTCACTTACATGACATTTTTTGAGAACCCTTTTTAATTCAGAAGCGATCTAGTTTCAATCTGCCTGATGAAAATTACAAAGACCTGAAAGGGTCAGTGGAGGCCTGTGGATGACAGGGATAGGTACTGCCCTCTTGGTCTCTAGTGTTGGATCCACTTGAACCGTCCATTTTGTAATCTGCTGTTTTAGTTACCCATATTTGTCAGTAGGGTGAGTGCTTCCCACCCTGTACAAATTGACTGAAAATATTCTAATAATAGATTCTAATAATAGATTCTCATAGGTAAGGCAACAAAGATACCTCAACAGACATATAAGTTTTATTGTTATCCTCAGGAGAATGAAGATTGGAGATCTAGAGTTTGGGTAGGAAGATTAACAACACTAAAGTATGTACACAGTGTTATATATATTGATTGAGTGGTTGAGCGGGGGAAAATATACCTCTCTAGAAAAATCTCACTCATATGAGTTTGGTGATGGGAATCAAATTCTCTATGGCATAAAAAAAACAAAAAAGTAAAATTCTAGAAGGATCTTTTGAAGTAGTCCTGACTCTAGGTACCTACCAGAAAGATACTGAAATCTCTATGGAGAACTCTTTGAAATAAGACTTATGAGAATCTCTACAGATATGATTTTGAAGAATATGATTGCAAAATTAGTAAAAACCAGTAGAAACAACAAACAGAACCTAACTCTTAAAAGAAAGAAGTTTTGAGAAAATTCTAATACCAAATTAAAAACAACCAATTTAAAATAAGACATAAGGAAATAGAAAATATGTTGAAAAGATGCTAAAGGAACACACGCACACACCCCATATATATGTACAAAAATATTAGTAATTGTAGCACAATTAATAAAAACCCAGAAACAGATATTGGAGTTCAACCTGAAGGTCAGAAAAACAAAACAGCCAGGCACTGGCTCCTACCTCTACCTCAGTCCGAAATGACGATACTTGCATACAAGAATCTCAGAATGAGACCATGTCTGAGAGCTGCCTCCTCTCATCTTATATTCCTCTCTAGTGTTGGGATTAAAGGGGTACATCACTACTTCCCAGTTTCTATGGCAAACTAGTGGGGTTACAGTAATTAAAGGTGTGTGTCATCAATGCCTGGTCTCTAAGGCTGACCAGTGGGGCTGTTTTTACTCTCTGATCTTCACAAATGAAACATCAGTACAATGAATATCTGAAAAGAAACCCAAATGGGAATCTTAGAAATAGAAAAGTCTAGTACTGGAAATGAGGAATCATATACATGCCAAGCAGCATATCCGAGAGAATTGAAGGATGCAGTGCAAATCTGGATGCCATCTCTGAAGAAATCACTCAGTACCTAGAGAGATGAAAACAATTCCAGGGGATTTAACGCACATTGGAATTCCAATGATAATGTCGACATCATCAGGTTTAGACAAAAGATGGAAAATCAGACCTGATGAAGCACACCTGGAGCTTCAACTTCTCTGGAAGCTCAGGCAGAAGGATTACAAATCTAACAGTTATTTTGGTTATGGAGGGAGTTCAAGGCCACCTGGACAACTTAATGGGGCCATGTCTTGAAATAAAAATCATGAAGAGGTCTGGAAATAAATATCAATGATAGACATGTGCCCAGTATTTTGAAATACCCCAATTCATATATAAATACTTTTATATTAATTTAAAAAAAGAACACACAATTTACAGTTCATCAGAGAAAATGAACCAGGAATAAGGACTCCACAGTAAAAGTATGAAAAACAGAAGCTTAAGAAATATACCAGCAAATTATAACAAAATGATTAAAATAGAACTTTTAACTAGAAAAAATGAACTTCAGGGTAGAAAGTTTTACTTAAAATAAATTACTTGCTATTACATGTTTTAGTTTTTAAGAAAATTATTAATAATAATTTCTAACTTAAAGGTTTGTAATAGCAAAACCTTAAAATATAAAAAGCAATAATACAGCTACAATGTGAGTTGAAATCAGCAAATCAACTACTATAATGGGAGAATTCAATTTGTCTCTCAAGTATGCAAAAGTCAACAGCCAAAAGGGATAGAGAAGATTTAAATCTACACTCAGCACTCAACGTCTTCATCTAACTATTGTGTTTTCAACCCTGTCCCAAACAACTGAAGGTTTTTCAATCATCTATCTATCTATCTATCTATCTATCTATCTATCTATCTATTCATCATCTGTCTATCTACCATATATCTATCTTCATCTGTTATTTATCTCCCATCTATTATCTATATCTATCCATCTATCCATCTATCCATCATCTATCTATCTATCTATCTATCTATCTATCTATCTATCTATCTATCTATCTATCTATCTATCTATCTATCTTTCCCAGCTCATGAGATATCCAAAGGTAGCATACTGGAGACCATAAAGCATGTTTCAGCAACTTTTCAAGACATTTACTCTGACCTCATTCTAGAAGGACTTAGAAAAGAATCACCTATGATGAGTCAAAGGAACAAGGCTTTTTATATGATTGTTCCAGTTGCTTAATATTTAGCTCTATTCAGCAGAAAAGCATAGCCCAATTTCTCTTTGAAGACAGCGTGAAATGTTAGATTAAATTGAAGAATTTATTTAAGAGAAAGAAGGAGGGAAAGGTTGATAGACTCTGCACTGAGCTCCAGCTATGCTACTTCTGGTGTCTGGAGTTCTTGTTGTAAGTGAGGTGGTTTTGCAATTACACAGCCTTTCTGCTGACAAAATAAACATGCATATGTATGTGTCTATGCATTATATACAATATTTGTGTTGATACATGAATGATTTTAATATTATTCACTTCTGCTGGAGAGGTTGTGAGGAAAAGGGAACACTTCTGCATTGCTGGTGGGAATGCAAGCTGGTATAGCCCCTTTGGATGTCAGTGTGGCTATTTCTCAGAAAATTAGGAAACAACCTTCCTCAAGACCCAGTAATACCACTTTTAGGTATATATCCAAAGGATGCTCAATCATTACACAAGGACATGTACTCAACTATGTTCATAGCAGCATTGTTTGTCATAGCCAGAACTTGGAAACAACCTAAATGCCTCTCGATCAAAGAATGTATAAGGAAAATGTGGTACATTTACACAATGGAGTACTATACAGCAGAAAAAAATAATGACATCTTGAGTCTTGTAGGAAAATGGATGAAGCTAGAAAACATTATTTTGAGTTAGGTAACCCAGACACAGAAAGACAATTATCAAATGTACTCACTCATAGGTGGTTTTTAAACATAAAGCAAATAAAACCAGCCTACAAACCACAATTCCAGAGAATTTAGACAACAATGAGGACACTAAGAGAGACTTACATAGATCTAATTTACATGGGAAGTAGAAAAAGACAAGATCTCCTGAGTAAATTGGGAGCATGGGGACCTTGGAGGGAGGATTGAAGGGGGGAGGAGAGGCAGGGAGGGGAGCAGAGAAAAATGTAGAGCTCAATAAAAATCAATAAAAAATTATAAAAAAAATAGGTAGACAAGTGGGCAAAATAAAAGACTCAAACATAAAATAAAAAAAAGAATGAAAGAAGAGACAAGGTAACCAAATAATATCTGGAACCTCTTAGATGCGCCAAAAGAATTATTTTTGATTTATCTTATATTATTTATTATTTAAAGCAAGCTAACATTTTCAGTCCTGTGTCCTGAATATCTTGAATATAATTACATTGCTTAAATGGACTTGAGTTTAATTAATTAAAGGAGAACTTGTTCCTTCCTTTCTCCCTCCCTCTCTCCTTCCCTTCTTTTCTTCTTCTTTCCTTTCCATCTTTTTTCTCTGTTCCTCCCTCCTTCCCTTCCTCCCTCCCTGTGTCCTTCCTTCCTTCCTTCCTTCCTTCCTTCCTTCCTTCCTTCCTTCCTTCCTTCCTTCCTCCCTCCCTCCCTCCCTCCCTCCCTCCCTCCCTTCCTATCTTCTTTTTTTTTTTTGATTCTGCAAGGAGCATTTTTGCCTTTACAGTGATTGCTTTGCTGTTCTGATCTAAGGACTCATTAATCTCACTGCCTTTGGAATTGAATGCTTTAGGCACTAACTACTTATGAACAGAGTAGTTGTACTTGATAAGTTTATATGTTATATAGAGATATTTTTCCATGCCTGGAGATCTAGCCCAAGCTTTCACATTTACTATGTAATTGCTCTACCATGATTCAGTCCTATATAGGGATTTAAAAAATATGTTACAAGCTTCATGTATATATACTAAATGATAAAATTAGAGTATATTAAAGTTAATTACTTTAATTCTTGGTTTTCTAGCTTCAAACAAAAAATGGGTTTGATTTTTTTGGTGTAAATTGTTCCATTAATATGACATACATGCTTATATTTTTCATTCTAAGATTTTAAAACATTAAAGGCTTATTATTACAGCAAAATCAGCTAACACATAATTATGTCTCCTCAGTAGAATCATAGATCTGAAGGCACTTGAAAAGAATGGCGAATAGAGAATGAGAGAAAAAAAGTTTAAAATATAGTTTTAAGAAAATGTTAAAGAACCTTCAGCTCCCTATAGTTCAGTGTCCAGCATTGTGTGAAGCCATATTAGGATAGACAGGACATAACCTTTGTAGTTACGTAAGAAATAAGCAAGTGTAAAATTAGAGTTCATGAGCATGGCTTGGCTCAAGGTAGCAACAGTTACTATGGTTTGGAGGAGTTAGTAAGTTACATGATGAGGAGATTGCACTGCAGGCAGAGGTGTGAATAAAGAGGGCCTGGGAAGGGAATACACCAAGAAACAACACAAGATAGGTATGGTTGAAATCAGTCATCCTTGTAGAGACTCTAATAAAAATCTGGTTTATCTTAAAGACTGGCTGTTTTCAAATATATTTGCATTTATACAAGATCTACTAATTTGACATGGGGTCAGTATCACAGTTGCAGGGCTATTATGGGATTTTTTATATTGATCATTTCATTTTTCTTTTTCATTGTGGGGTCACCAGGATAGACGATTTCTTATTAATCTGGTTGAGCTTGGAAAGCCACTGTATTTATTTGGAAATTTTTTGGCAAATAAGTTGGCAGTGGCTACTGAGTGATCTCTTAACAGCTTTGAAGATGCAGTAACTGGAGGGCAACTCAAAGATGAAGGAGAAATTTGATGTATGAAATGTCACTTTATTGATTGATAAACATTTCTGGTCCTATGAAGGGTCCATTTTTATTTTTTGTCTGAGTAAGAGTTGATTCATCATGGAAGACAGGCTTCTGTTCATAAACCAGCACAGAGAACAAAAATGTTCCTTTTTTAACCTAAAATATTTATAAAGGTAAATTATATGAGCATTGTAATAGATTTTTTTGAGATAGCATCACTGTGTACCCGAGGCTACCCTTGAACTGTGTAGACATATGTCTCTGTGTTAGTGTTGCAGAGAGTGGAATGGGATTCTCAAATTAGCTTCTGACCTGAACTGCCTAGTCTAGGGATTTATTGCAAATTTGTTTGTAGCCTGGAATATGATCTTTTAAAATACTCCTTTAGTATTCAAGAGAACTGCAAATACTTTTATTATTAGGTAAAAAAATATAGTATTCTTACTTATTCTATTCTGTTAATTTCTCTATAAAAACACAAAGAGACTAGAAAATCAGCTATAATTGTTGCTATATGAACTCAAAATTTACCATTGTTTTTCTAATAATTTGGTTTTATATAGATCTATTTTTCTGAGACTTCTATGTATTTTTACTTCTATTTTCCCATTGTTTTGACTGTCTTTGTAAATTGCTCTTTTTACCTGATTTTTTTAACCTGTATTTTTTTGTCATTATGAGTGATTAGTGGTACTCACAATATTCTTCGTGAATTAAGTCAGCATTTAAAAGAGCCATGGTACTCTATTTGGTGAGGAAAGAGTGTTCTGTATATTATGTGGTACTTAAATTAGACCCATGCATCATATCATTCTCATTTAATAAGAAGAACATGGGTTCCATGAAGTTTAATGATCTGATTTTCTATAAAAAGAAACAATAATCAACAGAGTTGGGACTTGAATCCAGGTTTCTGGGATTTCTTTCTTTTCTTTTCTTTTCCTTCTTATTTTTTTGTATTGAGTTCTGCCATCTTCCTAATTCAAAATGTTTTCTATTTCCTCCTCTCTTTAAATCATGATTTTCTTTAATGAACATTACATCTGGATTTTCATACTTCTAGACACGAGCTTTATTTTTAAAGAGCTGCTAATATTTGTATTAAGTCTTACAGTAACATTTAGTGGAATGTTTAATCAGAAATCGATATTTTGCTGGTCAAATTCTTGTTTCTTTTGTTTTTAACTTACTTTGCTGTTCCTGAGACACTACTTGATTTTTTTTTTAAATTTTCAACCTTTAAATAATATCTGTGTAGCTGTGGCCTTTTAAAACTTAAATAATTCAATTGTAAGGAGTTAGATGGTCTCTTTATGTTTTCCTTTTCTTTCAAGTTACAAATATTTCCTCCTATTATTTAAGAGTGTAGCTTTTTGGATCCTATTTTTTCCATGATATCCTTCCTATAGTCTTACCCTAAATAGCTCCCATTTTGACAATGTTAGGTTCCATATATGTCTTTCTCTGGACATTTGCACTGATTTCTGGGAGTTTGTTGAGCCAGTCTTTTAAAACTTTTATTAATGGTTTGACATTATATGAACAACTCTGCTGACATTATATAATTTAACTTTACTGCTTCCAGTGGGATTAACCTCTCTTTATTTTCATTTAAGAACTGTTGTTAGATTGTGACAGTCATTTTTTATGTATGCAAATACAATTGAGAATATGAAGGCTACTCTTGGCAAAGTTTACACATTTATCACAATATATTGCAGGCATTCATTACATCTCCAAATTTTCATTAAAATTCTTCTGTTTCCTCCTTTTTAATGTTTGTCTCCTGTCATCTTTACTGTGATTCCTTCTTAAGTGTTTATTATTAGAAGTTCAGCTGAAGCTTAGTCAGAAATTTCCTTTAGTTCTTTTATTCCAGGTAGGCAGGAAAACAGAAGTTTGTGTTATATTGTGGCTTCATTTATTCATTTTGGAATTCCATATCTAGAAATTCATTATTGTAGTAAAGAAAACTTCACGTATTCAATGAATATTTACAGAGGGCCCTCTGTGTCCTGCAAATCACCCAGAAGTTGTGGAGATAAACAGGATAGATTCAATATTTTCTCTCGTGCAGATACTCCTCAATATTTTATGAGTCTGAATTCAGGAAAACCCAGTTGAGGTTGAAAATACCTCAAATCTAAAACGTGTGGACTCTCTAGTGTACCAAACACCATAGCTTAGCAATACAGCACCTTGTAGAGGATTCCTTGTTGGCTGGAGAGATCTCACTGTTGGCTGTAGATCCTTCTTGACTGTAGAGACCTCTTTGGGGGCTGTAGAGACCTTGTTGACTGTAGAGACCTCCTTGTTGGCTATGACTTGCTGAGGACCAATATTGTGAGCGAGTCACTGAAAAAAGCTAAAAGTTAAACCTGGAATGAGATTTTGAATGCTTATTACATGGATGTGTCCCAAATCAAGCCATTGTACATTGGGGACATCTAAACAATTCTTAGAGAAGCAGTATAGTGATTGAACAATTACATAAAAAACTGTTTGCTTACTAGTAGCGATAAAAGATGCTGGAATTCTGGTGACTCAGAAGGAAGGATAGGAAGAAATTGGTCAGAAGAATGACCAGATCAAGTAATGTCACCTCAGGCCATGTCAAGAAAACTGAGAACATTCAAAAGCAGGGAAAACTCTAAAAAATATTAACTAGGTGAATGCCATATTGAAATTTGTAGGGTTTTAAAAATCATTCTCTCACTTTCACTATAAATGACATTTTTAAAGTCAAGGAGGTAGGAGGATGACATTAGAATGTTCAACCAGCCATGAAATATGCACGATTGTACTTTGTACCAGGTCTGTTGCGGTGAAGATGGAATAAAGAGGTGAAATTTAAGAAATGAATTAGATAGAATGGGATTATGCCAAGGGATGGGTGCTTGAGTCACTGTGGGGGTGAGAAAGCATACATTTCCTTGCCTCCTGCAATAACTGATAATTCCCTGGTGGCTGTTCCATACCTATTATACTTGAGTCCTTAGCTGCAGTGGCATCACTAAGCACAACATGTACTTCAGGTCTAAAGCAACTGAGCATCTAAGAATGCATCCTTGTGACAACGCCAGTATTCTATTTAATGCAGATGCTATTGTTTTTGCTCTCTCTCTCTCTCTCTCTCTCTCTCTCTCTCTCTCTCTCTCTCTCTCTGTGTGTGTGTAGACAAGTTTAGAAAGGCTAGAAGGTTCCTTATTTGCTATTCCACCATCCTCACCTTATTATTTTGAGACAGGGTCTCATATTGAGCTCAGCTTCTTATGCTTGCGTGACAAGTATTTTATGCACTGAATTTTCTTACCCAATGCCAATTCATGTCATTTTTTGCCTCAGTTTTAATAACTATAAACTTGAGATAGCTCTGCTGTTTACTTCTTGTAGTGAGGCTGAAGTGTTTCACAATAAAGCACTTTGAACAGTGCTTAGCACATGTGTGCCAACGTTGTTTGCATTTATTGTTACCCCGAGGCAAGATGAAGATCTTGCCTACTCATTTTCTCAGTAATCAGTTTCACTTTTACAGTTTTTACAATAATTATTTTCTCCAGAGTAAATGGACTTTATTTATTAATTGTTTTTCTTTTCCTCATTAGCATGCATGTATGTAGTATCCAGTGCTTTTCCTTTATCAAAAAAAAAAAAAAACTTTGCCCTGCTATCTGGGAAATTGGATGGGGCCACTGTTTTAAATAGGGGTCTTCTACTAATTCTCAGTGGTTTGTAGGTCATGCTTTCCTGGCAAATTCATTCATCAGATGATGTAGAACTAATTTAGTATATTAAGGAAACTGGCCTGTAGGTATCTGCACGAGATAGAGATCTGGTATAAAGAATAAAAGGAAAACGTAGCAATCATTATCCAATAAGAGAAACAAATATAGGGGGAGACATACAAGAGATTTACGATGTGAAACCTACTTGTGTGATTGTGAAATGACTAGAAGTCACAGGGTAGGTTGTGAGGGAGGACAAACTCTAAGCACCTGGCTGGGGCTCAGTCCACAGCTGAATTTCCGCTGAATTGAGTGTCTATTCTGCTCTTAAAGCTAGCTAGTCAATAGCATGAACTGGATCACCTAGGTTGCCTAGGTTAATCTGTCTTACAGTCAGCTTTAATCTCTTTACCAAGATAGCTCAGCAACACCTGAGTTATCAGATTGAAAAGCTGGAGACTGTGACTTATACAACCAACATGTAAAGCTGTCACAGAAAAAGGTATTTAGACTCTCTTAGGAGATAGTTTCATTTGGTTGGGGTGAAGGAATGTGATCTAGAAATACAACCTTGAAGAAACCATTTTTTTTTAGTTGAGAATAGGTTATTTTTCATGCAATATATCCTGATTATAGTGTCTTCACCTATTTCTCCTCCCACTTTTTTCCCACCTACTCTCTTTTGTGGATCCATTCCTTTTCTGTCTCTCATTGGCAAAGAACAGGATTGTAAGAGGTAACAACCAAACATGACAAAATATAATAAGATGAAGCAAAAACTTCCATATTGAAGATGTACAGGGCAACCCAACAGGAGGAAGAGTTCCAAGAGCAGGCACAAGAGTCAGAGACCCACTTATTCTTATAGTCAGGAATGTGCCACATTTTCTGTATCTATTCTTCTGTTGAGGGGGCATCTAGGCTATTTCTAGTTTCTGACTACAGTCAATAAAGTTTTGATGAACATGGTTGAGCAAGTGTCCTTGTGGTAGGATGTAGCATCCTTTGGGTATATACCCAAGAGTGATATAGCTTTAATAACTTTTTGAAGGAACTGACATAATGATTTCCATAATGGCTCCACAAGTCTGGACTGCCAGTAGCAATGAAGGAGTATTCCCCTTGCTCCACACCCTAACCAGCATGAGCTGTCACTTGTATTATTGATCTAAGCCAGTCTGACAGGTATAAGATGGAATCTCAAAGTAGTTTTGATTTGCATTTCCCTGATAGCTAAAGATGTTGAACATTTCTTTAAACGTTTCTCAGACATTTGAGATTCCCTTATTGAGAATTATTTGTTCAGATCTATACACATTTTTAAGTCAGATTATTTGGTTTTTTTTTATGTCTAGTTTCTTTTTTTTTCTCACGTGTTTTTTTTAATTTATTTATTTATTAAAGATTTCTGTCTCTTCCCCACCGCCGCCTCCCCTTTCCCTCCCCCTCCCCCAATCAAGTCCCCCTCCCTCGTCAGCCCAAAAAGCAATCAGGGTTCTCTGCCCTGTGGGAAGTCCAAGGACCACCCACCTCCATCCAGGTCTAGTAAGGTGAGCATCCACGAAACTGCCTAGGCTCCCACGAAACCAATAGGTCCAGTAGAATCAAAAACCCGTTGCCATTGTTCTTGAGGTCTCAGTAGTCCTCCTTGTCCGCTATGTTCAGCGAGACCAGTTTTGACCCAGGCTTTTTCAGACCCAGGCCAGCTGGCCTTGGTGAGTTCCTGATAGAACATCCCCATTGTCTCAGTGTATGGGTGCACCCCTCTCGGTCCTGAGTTCCTTGCTTGTGCTCTCTCTCCTTCTGCTCCTGATTTGGACCTTGAGATTTCAGTCCGGTGCTCCAATGTGGATCTCTGTCTCTGTCTCCTTTCATCGCCTGATGAAGTTTAATATTCAGGAGGATGCCTATATGATTTTCTTTGGGTTCTCCTTCTTATTTAGCTTCTCTAAGAACCCGAATTATAGGTTCAATGTCTTTTATTTATGGCTAGAAACCAAATATTAGTGAGAACATTCCATGTTCCTCTTTTTGTGTCTGGCTTACCTCACTCAGGATGGTGTTTTCTATTTCCATCCATTTGCCTGCAAACTTCAAGAAGTCCTTGTTTTTTAAGTTTTTTTAAAAATACATATTTTAAATCTTGGTCCACTATCACATATGGAGTTGGTAAAAATCTTTTCTTGTTCTGTAGGTTGTTACTTTGTCTTCTTGACAGTGTCCTTTGCCTTACAGAAGCTTTCATTTTCATTAGGTCCCATTTATTAATTGTTCATCTTAGTGTTTGTCTACTTTCTTTTCTACCAGGTTCAGTAGATGTGGATTTATGTTGAGATTTTCCATTTGCTTAGACTTGAGTTTTGTACAGGGTGATATATAAATGTCTTTTCTTTTACATGAATACATCCAGTTTGACTAACATAATCTGTTAGAGAAGCTGCTTTTTTGTTTCCAGTGTGTATTTCTGACAACTGAAGATCAAGGGGATACAAATTGGAAAAGAAGAAGTCAAAGTATTGGTACTTACAGATGATATGATAGTATATGTAAGTGACTCTAAAAATTCCACCAGGGAATTCCTACAGCTGATAAACACTTTCAGCAAACTGGTGTGATACAAGATCAACTAAAAAATCAGTAGCCTTCCTGTATACAAATGACAAATGGACAGATGAAGAAATAAGGGAAACAATACCTTTCACAATAGTCTCAGATACTATAAAATATTTTGCAGTAACTCTAAACAAGAAAGTGAAAGACTTGTATGATTAAAAACTTCAAGTCTTTGAAGATGCTGTCAGAAGATGGGAAGATCTCCTGTGCTCATGGATTGCTACAATTAACATAGTAAAAGTGGCCATCTTACCAAAAGCAATTTAGAAATTGAATGCAATCCTCATTAAAATCCTAAAACAATTCTTTACAGTCCTTGAAAGAGCAATAATCAACTTCATATGGAAAAAAATCAAAAAACTCAGGATAGCTAAAACAATTCTGAAAAATAAAAGGACTGCAGGAGGTACCACCATCCCTGATTTCAAACTGTAAATACAGGGAAATAGTAATAAAAACTGCATGGTATTTGCATAAAATCAGACATGTCGATCAATTGAATTGAACTGAAGACCCAGACATATAACCAAACACATACCCCTGATTTTTGATAAAAGAGACATTTTTGATGAGTGAAATTTTTCCTACTATTTAAACTCTACTTTTTCAAATATATAAATTACTGGAGGGCTTTCCTTGTTAAGAGGTATTTTGCTTGCCAGTTCTTCATCCTTCTCCTCTACTTTCCTCACCATACAATTTTCCTCATTCTGGATCAGATGGTGGAGGCAGACATTAATATTTGGTTGTCCTTCCTAACTAGTTTTTCTATTCATAAAATAAAACAAGCAAACTTGTCTTCCCACTTACCTCCTTCCTTTTGATAACTCCTCTTTTCCTAAAATGCAGTTTTCTCATTTTTGACAGTTTCAGAATTCTCAGCAGATCTCTTTTTATTACCATCCATCCATGTCTACTGCAGTACCGGCTGGCAGCCTGGTCAGAATTTATTATCTTCCAATTTGACTCTGGAAAGCAGGAAGGCCAGTCAGGTGATTATGCTTTTACAGCTTGTAAATTGACATTGTTTATCCCACAGTAATTAGATTGGGTGTATTCCGAGCTGAGATTCTCTCATCTATAGTTGTCTGATTTTAGCTTAGATTGTTCACTTTCAGTGAGGGTTAGCCAGAAAATTAAAATCAACTGAGAGCTTGGCTGACATGGGGAATGGGGAAAGCAGTTTCTGAGGCCAGCTGCGTGGAAAGGTGTTAGAATCAGGACAGCAAAGGCTAGAGGAAGTGTCAGGACATCAACCCAAGGACAGCGGTGTGAGAGAATGAGAACCAGCAGGGAAATGGTAAAGGCCCCACAGTTAGGCGAATGGAGAAGGATTAGAAACAAGGGGTGTGACTTCTGGATAAAAGGCGGCAACAGGACTTTGAGAAAGGATAGCTTATTCTCTTCCACTGTGATATACCAAGTTAATTAATGTTACATCTGTTCAAACCCTCTAGGAATTATTTCTTCATAAGCAGTTGTTTTTAAAAATGCCTTTAATTTAGTTCTCTGTAATTTGCTCAAGTAAATATTTTCCCTTTGGTTTATTTTTTCTTTTTAATAATTTTTTTTTTTAGATCAGGTTCTCAAAATTGTTTGAGTTTCATCTGGAAACTTATTGAAACTGCCTATTCCAAGTCTAAGTCTTAGACTTATTGGAGTAAGAACTTTGGTTATGGTGTCCAGCAGTGGGCATTAAGCGACCCTTCCAATATGAGCTCCAGTTTAGGTACTTCTGCTTGAAAATGTAGAAACTGTATTTGAGAATATTGACTTTCAGGTTTGGCATTGAGTTTCTTCTAATTCTATTAGTGGATGCTAAGCCTAGTACTGCAGGGATCTCTGCAAACACTAAGGCCAGCAGAGTAATGATCCATGGGAGGCAAGAAGGTAGTTTGGTTCAACACAACTCAGTAGACAGTATTGGTTAAAGCTTAAAAAGTTTGATACCAAATAACATATTTTAGCACAGCACAATTTGGTGAAAACTTTCCAGGTGATAATTACTCAATCTTGTGTGAACAATAAAGCACAAATTAAGCTAAATAGAGAATACATTAATATAGTGGTAACTATATTAAAACTCTTTGTAAAGTACATATAACACCTTCTATAAAGATGGTTTCTATAGATTGACAGAAAAACATGCTTATGGCAAGTGTCCGAGTATCCAGTGTAGTCTTAGCAACCCAGATAGTGTGAAAGTTGCCAGGTTATTCATCATGCCAGCTGCCAGTCTTCTGGGCAGATAGCAGGTTATGCATCCCTTCCTTTGATAAAACAATTCTATGTGTATAGCATTACTGGTTCCCTAGTGCTTATCTATGAGCACAAGGACCTCTATGCCTCCTTCATAGTACCTAGTCCAGTATTCCTTGTCTACTTCTTTCACCATGCCATCTATACTTCTAGCTCATGATGCTCTCATTACTAAAGTATTGAAAAGTCACTGTATCCTTATCTGATAAGTGGAGGTATAAGATTTCCCCGAGTATTTGTTTTTGCATCTTGTGATATCCTTAAAATAAATTCAATTTCTCTACTCATCTGAAGTGCATATAAAAATTTTTATTTGAAGGGATTTTTGTATTACAAAAGTCCTTTGGGTTCACTTCAATTGAATTTATAATCAGGCTCTACAGAACACTCATACTAGGAAGTGACTCTTCTCAACCTTTTGAAGTAACTCACAACAAATTTCCCTTAAAGGGATCCTCTTAGAGAACCCGTGCATATTTGATCACTCTTATTCATAGTCCCTTGTAGTCTTTATGAAATATCAAGTAAACGAATCAGTTGTGTCTGCTTTCTTTTAGTGTGATCCCTTCCCTTCCTCAAGATTCCAACTTCATAAACTGTGTTGTTGACTACACATGGTAATTGAATAGAGGGGGAGTGTTGTGAAAAAATTGAAAGTATAAAAGGTTTTGGTATATGCAACAATCAATAATTAATTCAAAATCAAATGCATAATGAATCCAAAGCACGTATGGCAACATATATCCATTTATGTAACTCATAACCTTGGTTCTGAAGATGTTAACATGTGCACTTTACACCAAGTATGCCATCAGGTCACTTGATGCTAATGACAAACACTGCCTGAAGCAAGTCAATTTAGACTCAAGATCTTTGTGGTGATAATATTTTATGAAAATATCTCTTGTATTCTAAGAGACTGGAACTTTTGCTGGATCTCACTTGGCCTGGTGGCCTGCTGTGTACTCAGCTTGTTTAACCTGTTTTTAAGAGAACAATGTAACAACCAACTGACCTTACTTACCTTGGATTTCCCATATAAATAAGCATTTACAATCTTATTTAATGCATAGATTTAATCTTAAATTATGTACTGTTCCATTTCCTAGCTCAGAGAAATTCTATCTATCTATCTATCTATCTATCTATCTATTATCTATCTATCCATCCATCCATCTATCCTCTCTCTCTCTTAGGTAACATATATTGAAGCCAACATATTGAAAGCAACCTTATGCAACTAATACCCACCATAGTTGTTGGAAGTAACATGGATATGACTTGAAAGTGTGTGTTTGTAATACTGTTTGTTATCTGAGTCAGTTGGAGTAAACTAATCCTTCATAAAACTGCCAAAGATTTTGGTAAATATTCCTAATTCTTTCCCCATAAAATGATTTCTGTGCTGTTCAATAAATACAGAACACAGCCCTCTTTTAGGCACACAGGCAGTAGGTACAGACCAGACATGCCTGCTAGACAGAGTACAGACAAGCCAGCAACCACAAACTATAGGTAGACAGAAGATACACAAAGAAGTGGAGAACTCAAACCTGGGTGGTGTAGGAGGTCCTTCTGTCTTCGTGTTGCTTTTACTGATTAATAAAGAAACTGTTTTGGGCCCTTGATAGGCAGAGAAGACAGAACTGAATTCTGGGAGGAAGAAAATAGAGTCAGAGAGATGCCATGGATCCTCTGCCTGAGATAGACGCCAGTTAGAATCTTTGCTGGTAAGCCACTGCCATGTGGCGATACACAGATTAATAGAAATGGGTTAAATTAATAAGAAAATAGAGCTAATAGGCCAAGCAGTGATTTAATTACTACAGTTTCTGTGTGGTTATTTCGGGGCTAAGCTAGCCGAGCATCCAGGAAGAACAAGCAGGCCCTCTCCTTACAACACCTGGGTTTACTGTTGATTAAATTAATCCAAGGTGAAGTGCTGAGTTTTCTTGTTTTAAGGCATTGGGAGGATTCACTTGTTAATTGAAAGCTAAAGTAGAGATGAATTATCTTTTCCTGTTGAGTAGGAATTGAGGTCATCTGTTGAGATTGAGAAAAATAGATGGGTTGGGGAGATGTGGTGATCAAAAATATTGAAATACTCAAAAGTTAAGTTATTTTCCCAGAAGATCCAGAACATATAGACCCTACCTATGACCCAGTGGATTGATTATGGCACTCTTGAACATTAAAGCTACACACAGTGCCCCTGTTCTGTCAGTGACTCCCTATATTTCTGGTATAAATATTTAGAAGATTACCGTGACTGAGACTTTATGAGGAAGGAACATATCTGACACAGTCATTGCATGGAGTGGGTGAATGGAATGACCACTGAAGTGACATAGAACCCTGAGGCTGCATTAAAGGTTGACAGTGATATCAATTTGTGATCAGTACGGAAGAGCTGCTTCAGGGCAGGCAGAGAGAAAGAAAGCAGCCTCTGAGGAGTCGAATATTGAAAAGACAAAGCTATCTCTAATTGATAATCACTTGAAATGAAAATGTAGTTTTCTCCGAGGGAGTCTCACTGGGGAAACTACTTTAAAGGGTAGCTGCACACCCAGCAGTAGACGGACAACAGGAAACTAACCAACCAGCAGTAGATGGCCAACAGAAAGTTAACTTAAGGGCATCTTTGGAGGGTCATTGTCTTATAAAGTCATGTTAGAGCTTTTCCTTTTGGAAAAATTTCATCCTATTTCCAATTTTTATTTTGTATATACACACACATATTATCTTTTTACCTATAGATCCTTTTGGTATATATTATGGCAGATGTGCAGAGCAGAGCATTGTTCTTGGTCTTGCTTATATACTGTCTAGTGGGCTTTGTGGCATTCTAGTCATGTGTCTGGTTATCTAGAGTGAGTGATGTCCCCGGGTTCTGGTTGTCAGGTTCAGCCCTGTGTGTAGTGGGGATCCTGACTAAGCTATTTTTACATGTCTAAAAGGCATTTTTTTTACTACGCTCTTCACAATAATGATCTGCTTTACATGTCAGCAAATTTGTTTCAGTCTTTCTGTTTTCCAATATGTCTTTTCTTCTGATTTTCTATATCTTACCTTGTTTGTGATTAATCAGTTGAAAATCTCTGGCATACATTCACTTTATTGAGAAACAATAACTCTCTGTATAACCTAACACCCAAACTAGGAAGAATCACAGCTTAGCCTTGCCTGTTTCATACGTGAAAGAACACTTACATTAGCACTTGGACAAAAATAATCTAACTCAAAGTGCATTTTATAATAAATTATATCCACATGATCTCCAAGACTCGGGGAAGCCACAGGATAGCTCTGAGGAGCTCTGGTGATGAACCAGTGAGGATGATGTACCAAAAACCAGAAGCCTTGAACTGTTGGGAGCAGTGAGACCCCAGACCCTGAATTTCTTGTAATCCCCTGATCTGAGTGCCTACAGCTGCTCTGAGCAGGAGCCCTTCAGGAATTCCTGAAGGCAGGAGTTTCTGATGGGCTTGGCTAGGGCGTGGCTATCTCTATATAATCTGCCCCTGAACACCATAAGGGGGCATTCTTGGGGAATTCAAGGATGACCCATGTCGCTAAAGCTTGCGAATTGGGTGCCAGCACACAGAGCGCAGACACGGGGGCGCGGTGTGTGGCACTGAACCATTCAATGAACATTTGCCAGCCAAGCTGGTGGGACAAAGTGGCATACTACATGACACATGGGAGCCTCCAGTACCACCAGGACAGATGAACAGGTGATGGAGAGGCGGAAGAGAAGAAGCAGAGATTTTTCTGTTCCTGGTTGTGGTGTTTTTTTTATTGTTGTTGTTGTTCTTGCTTTTGTTTGCTTGCTTACCTTGTTCTGTTTTCTTTCAGAGGGGGCATAGCAGAGATGAGGGGAAATATAGGGGGACTGGGAGGTTAATA
Source organism: Alexandromys fortis (assembly GCF_014885135.2). Classification (NCBI taxonomy): domain Eukaryota; kingdom Metazoa; phylum Chordata; class Mammalia; order Rodentia; family Cricetidae; genus Alexandromys; species Alexandromys fortis. The sequence goes on from NW_026067997.1 coordinate 3,645,080, forward strand.
GACCTGGGGCACATGCTGTGAAACCCCCAAAGATTTAATAAAGAAGTTTAAAAAGGAAAAAGAAAACAAAATGGGAAGGTGGTGAGTGATTAAGGAGGTTGTCATGGAGACAGTAGGTAAAGAAAAGCTTACCAAGCACGACAAGAAGTGCGCTGGAGTAGAAAGGGCCTAGCAGTGGTGTTTCAGGTACTTAAAAAAAATCCACTCCCTAGCTGTTCCTCAGAGATGCAATTGCTTCTCTTTGCAGCCAGGCACTATCATTTATATTCATTTGAATGTTTGCTTCTGCTTTCCTTGTTCATTTTCTCTGTTGCCTTCAGTCATTCCTGACAAGGTGATTTCAGCCTCATTTTCTGTTGACTCCTCTTTCATTTTCTTTCCAGAGACGAAGAATTCCACTCTAAGCATAGTGCTTCACGGAACTTCTCATTTTGCAGATTGGAGAAAAAATTTGCTGTTGATATATTAAGAAAGTTGGAGGAGCACAGAATAAAGACAAAATGCTTATGTAAAGAAAAAAGATGGAATAATATTCCAATTCGAACCACTGTCACCAAATGCCTGCCTGAATACATTATCTTCAAATTAAAATACTCTAAAAACGTAGAAATAGATTTTTCTATGCCAACTTTTAGTAACAATACTTTGTTCAAGAAACATAAAAACGAAATCCCCCTGAGCGCTTTTGATGAAAGCAATGAAAATAAAAGACACTTGATAGTTGTGTTTCCTGACAAATATAGGAATTTTTTTCCAACGTGCTTTGAATATTTCACCTAAGTATAAATTCTTTCTTATAAAGAGTTAGTTACACTGAAACAGTTGTAAGAATTGATTTTAACCCTGAATTTAAAGATCTGATCAGATCTGGTAACAGTTCCTTTGTTGGCAGCGTCAGCTATATTCAAAGGCAGGTCCCAAGTTTAAAACAAGATAAAGAAGCTGTTTAATAATAAGATCATCTTGTTTAAGGACTTTATATAAAATATATTTTGGGCAAAAAAACTTACACTGTACAACTCAGAGATGATCATTTAGTGAGAATTTATTTTGTTATTTCTTTTGCTTTTGAGATTATAATTTAATTTCCCAATTTTTTCTTCCCTTTCCTCTCTTCAAACCCTTTCTTAACCCTCTCATTGCTTTCTTTCAAATTCATGGCCTCTTTTCTTCTTAATTGCTATTACACGCAAACATGTATATACCCATATGTTCCTATTTATAACCTGATCAGTCTGTGTAATGTTGCTTGTATTTTGAATATGTTTTAAAAGAAAAGGTACCAGTCACTCAAAGGCTCATACAAGGATCTTGATACTGCTTCCTCATTGCATGACCTATTAAGGTTAAAACGGGTAAGATTGCAGTGTAAAAAGCCAGTGGATTGCATCTCCTTATAGGCCTCCTTCCCCTGAAACACTTTACGTCCTCGTTCATGCCCTCCTCCAATTTCTCATGGTCTACTGTATGTCTAGTGACTGTCTGTTGGTCATTAGTCTTGAGAAAGATCCTCTCTGTGTACTTATAAAAAGATGCAGTGATTCATTTAGCACAGCTAGCTTCTGAGGGCTCTGATCCAGTCAATCTGAAAATTGCCTATTGTTATTGAATTATCTTCCTGTTGTAATTATTAACTTAATTGGAAAATAAAAAAAACATAAAATTGTTTACTCATACATGTTCTTCCTTTGGTGACAAAGTTTAATTCTGTGGTTTTATAGTAGAGTAGGTGGTTGTCAACTTCAAATGATTCAGAAAATAAAGGCTATTACAATTACAAAAGCATCCCTTTTAAATTTAGAAGCTATTGAACAATATTTAAGATGATAATTTCCTTCAGGTTTTAGGAAAAATTGTTCTACTGCAAGGAATTGCGGGTGAAGTAAACTCTGACAACACACAACAGAGGTTGTAAATGACATACAAAGTTTGGTAAAGAAAAGGAAACTATCAGAGTGGTCAGGAGGGGCCAATAGAATAAAGTCAACAACTCATCCCCTAAAATTGAAAGTCTGAACATTTCTGCAGAGAGTAGAGGGAAATCTCAAAAGGTGAGGGAAGGAGGAATGACTAGGGCTCATTGACTGTGAAAGGAACGAAAGGACCAAGGTTACCTGGAAGATAAAGAAGGGCATCACACAGTTTGTGATGGGAAGGAAGCAAAGGTGGCTGATGTTGTGCTGATTCATAGGTATCTTCTGCTTAATCTTCAGGACATTCGTGGCATCATCTTTACTTGCCTGCAGATTCAGAGGCTTACCCAGGGTAAACCACATAGGTGATGAATTCAAAATGAAGATGAAACCTAAGTTTCTCTGATTCCTGTTCATATAGTTTCAACTTTGTTTCATTATCTCATAGTTGGTTCATTGAGATTTGAGGTTCAAATGGTCAGCTCACTTTCCCTCCCTAGTCACTACTATACTCTTTCTATAGAATCTGTGTCATTTTGATTTCCTATAGTTCTTCGTTGACTGTCTCTCATCCCTCATCCTGCCGTGGGACACCTGCTTGTTTTTAGAGTTTCTTTCTAAGAAGGAACTTTTATCACCTCCATGGCAAAATCTTTTGGCCTTTTGTGACAGTTGGAACATTGTTCCTCATCACATTATAGATTCTTTCTCTTTCATTGAATGCTGTCCAATCTCCATGTTTCCCTAGGGAACTGCAATGGTAATCTTGCTTGTCAACTTGAGTGGACCTCAACTGTTGATTAGACAAGTCTCTAGGCACACCTCACCTGTGAGGGAATTTTTTTTTTTTCATCGACTGAAATGAGAAAGACTCACCAAAATGTGGGGTGACACCTTCCAGCATGCTCTAAGTTTTAGGAGGTCTGAGGGAAACTTTTTTCTTGTTGTCTGCTTGCCTTCATGGTGTGCTAATGACGTCATCAAATCTCTTCGTGACTTTATGGAAAGTTCATCTACCCTGCTGCCGTCAGTGCAGCAGCTACTACTGCTACTATTCTTTGCCGACACCAAAACCCACTTTCTTTGGCTCTCCAATATGGACTGAAGAGAAGTGGTATTCTAGGGGATTAAGCATCAGATTGAGACACCCAGCCTCACGGACTTGCTGCCTGATTCCCAGTCTCTCCAGTGTGAACACAGCCTAGATCATATTGTTCTAAATCCCTTTTTGGTGTACATTCATTTTATAGTTATGTTCCTCTGAAAAACCCCAATTAATACAGGTTGAATGGGGCACCATCCTGTTTTTCTCATGGTAACCAGAGCTGTCACTTACAGCAATTGATAGAACATTACTGAAGGTTCAGCAAACATTTGAGTTCCAAGTGCCAACAAAGCACTTAGTAATTAGGATTGGTTTGATTTGTAGAGAAATGAAAATGGACAAAGTAATTATCAAACCTAAGGCATTTACCACTTGTTCCCGGAGTGTCCTGACTGCCATGGTGCGGAGCCACTGTCTTATTAACTACAGGATTCTCAGGGGAATGCAGGGCTTCGAAAAGAGAGCAATGAACATGTGATGTGCGCTTACTATACTTTCTGGGACATCAGAAATATTTTGTAGCATACTGCCATTCTCAGAGTATAGACAAGCTCATCATGTATATTTTAAAGTTCTTTTTTTGATATTTCCAAACTCACAGCTCAGAATAACCAATATATTTGAAAACCATTTTTCCCCTGAAAATAACAAGTCAAAAAATAGCCAAGCTATACTCTTGCCACTCTTAGAAAAAAAAAAAAAAAACAATTTTACCTTTCATCAGGATGCCTTCTAGCTTTCCCAAGGTGGAAGGGGCAAAATTGTTTTAAGAAATAGCCCATGACTTCCGTCTCCAGGGCGAAGGTCAATGCCCTGTACTCAATAGATTGTGTCCCCCCCCCATACTTTGCATACTTAAGCTATGAGTGTTCTTGGAGACAGGGCATCTAAAGAGGGAACTGTAGTTGACTGAAGTCATCTGGGTAAAGTCCATATTCCTTGTGGCTGGTGTCCTTATAAGAAGAGACACTCCTCTGGGAGTGGGAGTGCCAGAGAACCACTCCTCATCGGATACTAGGGCTACAAGCCTGGATCTAGAACTGGCAGCTTCACGAGTTGTAAGGAAATAAGTTCCTATTGCGTGCATCACTCTCTCTGTGGCATTTTGGTACACAGCAAGCCTAATTCTGATCCCTGGCACATAGGTAGACTATTTCATAACATAAGTGAGTGCCACCACTGCATTCCCACTTTTGATACCACTCTTCCTCTAAGATCAGTTAAGCCCCTTGTCCGCCAAGCACTGTGCTCTCGCTCTCTCTCTCTCTCTCTCTCTCTCTCTCTCTCTCTCTCTCTCTCTCTTTCTCTCTCTCCCTCTCCCTCCCCCCTCTTATCTTTGCAGAAATCCTGGCCCTTTAGAGTTCCGTGGGTTTTATACATTTCCAGCATCTACTTTAGACCTTAACTACATATTGTATATGGTTCTCCATAGCTTTAATATTTTTCATCCTCTAAAAACAAGAGTTAGCATTCATTTGAGTCCTCCCCTTACCTTTCTGCTTGGGAAGTAGGCTTATTTTGATCATAGCACCTACTGCTGCTACAGGCTTTTGTTCTCTTTTTTTCTCTTCCTTTTATCCCTCTCTCCCTTCCCCTCTTCCTTCATTCTTTCTGACTAGACCCACAGAGCTCAGCACTCTATCACTCAGTGAACTATTTCCCCCTCCCCCAGCCCCTAGAGTTTTCCTCTTTAGGTTATGAATATCAGCTTGACTGAACTGGATCAGACTGGAAAATTTGCATACTTTGTGGGGACTCTGCAGAGGTGTTTCCTGGGAAGACTGGCATACAGCTGCAAGAACAGAGTGAGGAAGTCCTTTCCTCATTGCGGGGAGAACCATCAGCTATGCTGGGACCCCAGATGGCTTGGGAAAGAAGAAAGGGGAGGCTTGTTTACTCATTTGTGTTCCATCTCTCCTAAGTGGCCATTCACACGCCACTTCCTGAGTGGGCATGCTTTCTTGTTACTGTCGCCAATGAACCTCAGACTTCAGTTTCCTCAGCCTTTGGCAAGGACTGTGCCTGTACCTTTGACAAAAATCTTCCTCTCCATGAGCCTTTGGACTTAGGACTAGGACTGCATCGCTGGCCCCTTTCATTCCAGAGGCTTCCAGCTTAGACTGGGTGGTTACAGGTTACAGATTCCCCACCCTCTCCAATCTACAGACATCCATTAAGGACTATGCAAGACATTGGGAGTCAATGTAATAAATCCCTTCCCATAGGTCCGTAGACCTTCCTGGTTCTATTTCGTCTGGAGAGCTCTGCAGGAAATTGTTGAGGCATCTGTTTGAGTCATGCCAATGTCTTCGCTCACTTTGTACTTCACCTAGTTTTATGACAGAGTGGCAGAGGCCCTAAGAGAGCTCTTGTGGATGTTGTGACAGTCACTGACATCCATGTGTCTAGTTCCCACTCTGGGTCTCTCTCTCTCTCTCTCTCTCTCCCTCTCCCTCCTCCTCCTCCTCCTCCTCCTCCTCCTCCTCCTCCTCCTCCTCATTCTCATTCTCATTCTCATTCTTATTCTTATTCTCTCTGTCACCAACAGTACTGGAGTCCATTTGAGCCTGTACTCTCAGAAAACACTAACAATTAAGAAATTACCCTCCCCCAGAGAGAATGGAATGGTCAAAGGGGAGAGGAACCATGCGGGAGAGCAATGAAAGAGATCTTGATAAAGGGAGCCACTATGGCGTTAGGGACAAATCTGGTGCTAGGGAAATTCCCAAGAATCCACAAGGATGACCCCAGCTAATACTTCTAGAAATAGTGGGGAGGGTACATGAACCAGCATTCTCCTGTAATCAGATTGGTGAATATAGCAATTGTCATCATAGAGCCTTTGTCCAGTAACTGATGGAACCAGATGCAGAAATCCACAACCAAGTACCAGACCAAGCTCCAAGAATCCAATTGAAGAGAGCGGGGAGGAATATATGAGCAAGGAAGGTCAAGACCCTAACGGAGAAATCTACAGAAACATCTGAACCAAGCTTGTGGAAACGCATGAACTCTAGCCTGATAGCTGTGGGGTCTCCATGGGAGTGAATTAAACCCTCCATAGGTAGAAGACAGTGGTGAAGCTCGGACTATTTGAGGGGCCCCGGCAGTAGAACCAGGATCTATCCCTGGTGCATGAGCTAGCTTGTTGGAGCCCATTCCCTGTCATGGGATGCCATGCTCAGACAATGCAGGCAGGGGTTGGGGTGGGGCTTGGTTCTGCCCCAACTTAATGTGCCAGACTTTGTTGACTGCCCATGGGAGCCCTTACTCACTGGGAGGAGTGTATGGGGTTTGGGCTGAGGGAGAGGAGACAAGAGGGGAGAACAAAACGGGGAGAAGGAGGGAGAACTTTGGTTGGAATGTAAAATGAAATTAAAAATAAAATAAAATAAATTTGAAATATAAAAGGAGAAATTACCCTCCCCATATGTTTTGGGAATGACTTACTATAAAGATCCACTCTTCCCCATAAGACGGGATACAATTTGTGGTGACCCTGTGTGGTCTGTGCCATGAAGAGCCCGGTAACTTTCCATCCTTTGTCTATGAACAGCTGATGGACACACATTCTCTATTTCTTCTGACCAATATGTCAACCAAGGTGATGTCACTGGAGTTCAGTCCCACTTCTCTCAACTGGACTTCAGTCCACCCTAACCTGGGCCAGCAATCGGATGGAGCAGTTCTTTAAGCAGCTTCTTTCCTGACAGTCCTGATGACTATGGGAAAAGATATTTTCTGCTTAGCTGTTCCATGGCCACCTGCCCATCCGCTCCCCCATGCTGAGTTTTCTCTTGTCTCTTTCATTCTGCTCTGTAAAAGAAAATTCCTTTTCTTGCTTAATCTTTTAGAGAGATATTTGTGGAGCTTGTGATTCCAGCCTTTTCTTGTTGTAGTATTATAATAGCTTCCTTTTCCTTACTGCAATAGTGGTCTTAAATATCTTAAGACAGCAAAATAGATGAAAAATTTACTGTCTTCATGACTTTAAGGATGCAGTTCATTTGCATTTATAGTCACAGTCAACAAATACTTTTGTTTTTTTCTTATGACTTACTCTATTCTGTGTGTGTGTGTGTGTGTGTGTGTGTGAGTGTGGAGTCTTGAAGAGGAGGAAGCCTGCACATGAAACAGTGTATGTGTAGAGGCCAGAGGACGAGTGTCTCACACCTGTTTTCTTCTTCCATCTTTGCATAGGTTCTTGAGGAGCATTGCTTTTGGATGACATTAGTGGATCCCCATCTTCCACTCCCATCAACAGTGCTCAAGGGTCTTCATCTCCTCAACAGCACTACTTATCGCCAAAGCTTTATTAGCTAGTTTGCACTACTGCAACAAAATATCCGACAGAGACAACTCTGTCGGATACAAGGGAAGAAAGGGAAGAGACAAGGGAAGAAAGGTTTATTTTCACGTCATGTGAATCTAGGAAGCAGAGAGCCCACAGCCACCAGGGGCCAGGCTATAGCCTTCAAAGCTCGGTCTGCAATGAGCCTCTTTCTCTACCAAGCCCTATTTCACAAAGACTGAGCAGCCTCCCCAAATAGAGTCCCAAGCTTGGGTACAAGCACTTAAAACACGAGCCTGTTGAGAGTCTCCGATTCAAACCACAGAACTAGTCATCCAGACAGGTATGGTTGCAATCTTTTGCAGAAGTCTGTCCTTGATTACGTCTACCGTTCTTGACAACACTTTCGAGAAGGAAGTCACTGCTTCATTTAATTCAAATAATAAATCGGGACTCTTAACGTTAAATCTTAAGTCAATACATTGTGTTGGGTTACTTTTTTTTTTTTCGAGACAGGGTTTCTCTGTGGCTTTGGAGCCTGTCCTGGCACTAGCTCTGTAGACCAGGCTGGTCTCGAACTCACAGAGATCCGCCTGCCTCTGCCTCCCGAGTGCTGGGATTAAAGGCGTGTGCCACCATCGCCCGGCATTGTGTTGGGTTACTTTTAAAAAAATAGGTATTGACTTGTTTTTCCTTGTGCACAATGAAAAAAAAAATCTGGTATCTACAGAAAAGTTAAAAAAAAAAACAACAACAAGAAGAAAAACACGTTTGTATTCAGGGATCAAAAGCACACACTATCAACATTTTGACAAGCGCATTTTAGATCTGCAAATGTAGGAAAGTGTGCAAGGCAATAAACTTTCATCAGTACCTGCTTGCCATTATTACTATTTCCAAATTCCGTGGTAAATTTTTATACGCAGTAATTAAAATGAAGTGCAGACATTGAGGTCTGAATGTTTCCCCAATATCTTTCAAAGGTATCAAGCCCCTTCAAAGCTAGAAGGACAAATGAATAAGGAGATCTTACACATCATTTTATATAGATTTGAAAGTATATATATTTGTTTGGGGGTTCAATTAGTGAGTGTGTATTCAAATGAAAGGAATGTTTATACTCTTGTGTGCAGGAAACATCTATATATTTGTGTTTATTGCAGCATATTCACAGTAACAAGACATGGACTCTACCTGGATGTCCATTTCTAGAAGATGGATAATGACAGTGCTATATCTATATATGGTGCTCTACAACTAAGGGTTAAAATTACAACTCTGTGCCATTGGCAGCAGCATGGGGCAAACCTGGAGGAAATTAGGCTATAAAAATAAGTGACGCACAGGAAGACAAATGCCACACAATTTCAGTTTTCTGTGGAACCTAGAAATTATGGGAGCAGAGAGCAGAATTGTGGCTATTAGGGATTTGATGTGGGTCTTTTCACAGTGGGGAGGATATTGGTTTAAGGGTATAGAGCTGCATGCAGTTGGATAAGAGGCCTGGACCCTGTGATGTCTTGAGGTCTGTTGAGGGCATGATAAGAATAGTTGATAACAATATGTTATATTTTAAAAGTTATGAGAGAGTAGGCTTTAAGTGTTCTCAAAACAAAGATGATGAGTATGTTTGATAATAACACATTAATTGGTTTAATTTAGCCATACCATTGTGAACACACTGTACCATATATCATACTCATGCACAATTTTATTTATGAGTTAAATAAATCAATGGATGAGAAATATTTTTTGCTCATCACTGAATCTGTTGTCTTCATGTTACTGGGAAGTGATTGAGTTAAAAATTCCTATTTTACAACTTAATACAAGTTGCTGTTTTAGACGTTTACTTGATACTATATCAAATTTACTAAATGTCAACATTAATGCTCATCACTCTTCCTGTGTGTTCTCCAGAATGGAGATACAAGGCTACACTCTGTTTCTCTTCATTATTAGACACTTTTTCTTGATTTAGCTTGTTGGGATTCATGAATGTTAACTAAGCAAGCAGTGTTTCAGACACAAGCTGGCTGCATTGATAGATTTTTATCCTCCTCCCTTTTTTCTTGCCAGTTTTAAAAATCTTTGAATCTGTAAGGCTGTTGAGGATAGTGAAAGGTGGTTCTCGGGTGAGGAAGCCCTTGGAGGTTATCTGAGGCTATTCAATAGGCTATTGCAGTCAAAGCCCCAAATGGATTATGGGATGCCTCTAGGGGGATGCTGAAAGAAAGATGTTATCTTTCTTCCTTCTATACATTGTGAACACTTATATAAAGTATAATGTATAATGTGGAGAATTGTATACAAAAATCTATCTATCTACAATCTATTTGTGCATCTATCAATAACCATTATCATATTACACACAAATACATGGCCGTGCATGTGTGTGTGCACATATGCACACACATAGGCACATGTGCGTGCACACGCGCACACACTCACACATGTGTGCGTGTGCACACACACACACACATTCACTTGGTTATAGAAGCTAGGTGATACAGTTCTGTGAGAGGAACCCAACCTCAGTTTAACAGAACAGTGGGGATAGACTGAAGCAAGACCATGGAACGCCTCCTGAGAGTGTTAGTTATATTAGTGCTCCACTTCCTGCACCGTTAAGACAAAGCTAAGGCAGGATTGCTGTAAATTCAAGACCAGCTTGGGCTACACAGTAAGGTCAAGGTCTGTCTGAACAGTAGAGTGAGACGCTGTCTGGAAGAAGCAAAGAGTGAGTGGAGGGGTGTGTGTGTGACGATTCCACACAGGGGAAAAATGGAACATGAGCTCCTGGTTTCCCTCTGGCCCTTACATTAGCCTGATAAGCAAACCTAGCAGGTTTACACTTGATTTTGGTCAGAAGCCTTTGAAATTCTGGTTAAAATTTTAGACTTTTTCTAAATGCCCACAGGCGCAGTGCTTTCAAAGGCAACCAGCAGTCATGCAGAAATGTAACTTTCCCACTGGTAATTAAATCCAATCTGTCTCAAGCCTGCATCCTAACTGATAGCAAGGACTCCATCCAGTCACTTTCCCAAATCCTCATTTACCTGTGGTCTAAGACTATGCATCATATAAATACTGCCAAATCACTTTATTTCCTTCCCTCCTCCTGGAGGTTAATTACAAACCCCAAGGACTGTGCTTGATCTACTTGAGAGCTTCTACCTATGAGACACAAAGTGCCATGCTGAGTGTGGTCACTGGCACGCATTGCCATTTGCTCTTCTTGCTGAGACATCCACGACCTTACCTCACAACTCGGTCATTTTGTTCTGACAACTAGATTTTTTTTTATTCCTGTTGCCTGTTCCTTGTCCCTTGTCCAGGTCCCCTCCTCCTTCTTTTTCTAGCAACACTCCATATTCTTGGAAATTATCTTACATTTATTTAACAAAGTGGATAAAAGAAAGTCTATCCTACTTTCTCCTAGTCATGTGGGGGAGAAGGGATTATAGAGAACATGGGTCATTAACTTAGGACAAGAGCTATAGTATAATCTTCTTTATATCTTCATTAATTGAGAGAAGAAAGACAAGTAATATGTTTTTTTCTCTTGTGTGACATTGTGTGTGTGTGTGAGAGAGAGAGGGGGGGGAGGGAGGGAGGGAGGAAGGAAGGAAGGAAGGAAGGAAGGAAGGAAGGAAGGAAGGAAGAAAACAGCCAGCCTGAATTTAGAGGAGAAATAATTAGGAGAGGGAGAGGGGACATACTAGAGGACAAAAAGTGGGATGAAAGGGAAGGTGCATATGATCACAAAATAGAATGACTTATACAAGTTCAAGTGCAATTGATTTATATTACCAACACACACACACACACATGCAACAAAAAAGACCATTGCCAAATGTCTTACAATATCAATTTATGGAAATTATCCATTGCAAATGAATGAGGATTATCCTGTGTTGCTATGAATAGACTGCTGATCCATGACTATTCTTTCACACTGTACCTGGCTGTCAGCATAATTTATTGCACGAACGGTAAATTCTGCTTTGCAGCTGCACAAAAGAAAGAAATCCAAGCAGCCCCTTCCCATTCAGCGCCAGTGAAAGATAAAGTACGGGCTTTTAAGCTGAGGCTTATTTGGCTTATGTAGTTTTTCACTCCTGCCGGTACCTGACTCATGAATTAAATGCATCACCTATAGTGAGTGGCATGTTGGACACTGTGACTGCTTGTCCAGGTCCCCCACTGCTATTGCAGTTACTGTCATGCCTGTAGGATTATGTAATTTTCTGCTTTAAAATCTTTTGTTTGATTTTTTTTTTGTTTGATTTGAGTCAGGGTTATAGGTATCCAAGGTTGGATTTGTGCTTGCTATGTGGCAGAGGGTGACCCTGAATTTCTGATCATCTTGCCTCCACTTCCTAGGTCCTGGGATTACAAGCATGTGACACTATTTCTGGATTTATGTAGAGTGAGGCAGGAATCCAACCCATACTTTGAGCATGCAAGGCAAGCTTCCTGAAGCTGAAATACATTCCTAGGACCCATTATCCCTTCTTTTAAAGCTCAGTAAACTAATGGCTGGGTTATTTGGTGGTATGTTCTGCATTTGGTTGTTAGTCGGCTTCAAACCCACAGTAGAGGACTTTCAGAATGTGATTGAGCCTATGATGCTTCCTCCTTGGACTTTGATCTTAGGTTGGTCATGCATATTCTAAAAGGATTTCTTCTTCTTAATTTCTTCTGGCAGAATCACAGTGATAAAAATGGTTCTTGCTGTCTGGACTTCAAAGTTAGCTTGGCTTCTTTCTCTAAGCCTTTCCATTGGTCGTATTATCATACTATCTTTTCAACGAATTCCTTGTTATTTAAATTAGCCTAAGTAGATATTTATTTATTTATTTATTTATTTATTTATTTATTTATTTATTTTTGACGGAGGTTTCTGTCCTGCCTGGTCCTGCAGTCATTCAGTCCCAAAGTAATATACAGAGGTCTACATTAATTATAAACTGATTGGCCTATTAGCTCAGGCTTCTTGTGAACTCTTATAACTTATATTAGCCCATAATTCTTGTCTGTGTTAGTCATGTTTACGTGGGATTTCCCTCTGTATGCTGTGATTACCATAATTTTAAATTTTCTTTAGGTCCTGATAAGATTAACAGGACCCCTAATCAGTAGGAAGTAATCTGGAAAACTACACCCACATTCCCCCCAAAAATGGATTATGAATTTTTTTTGTTTGTTTAGAGTGTTGATTACAATTTGTATGGATAATGGTCAGGAAGAAAGCTAAACAAGGAAGATTCCATTTAGAGTTCTTGTTTTGAAAAAAAGTGTGTGTGGGGGAAAGTGCTGTGAGACAATGGTTTTACCCTGTAAAGGTTTGTTTCTTGTACTTGTTTAATAAAATGCTGATTGGCCAGTAGCCAGGGAGGAAGTAGAGGCAGGGTGACCAGGCAGGAAGTATAGGCAGGGCAACGAGAACAGGAGAATTCTGGGAAGAAGAAAACTCAGTCTGCAGTAGTCACCCAGGCAGAGAGGAAACAAGATGAAAATGCCTCACTGATGAAAGGTACCAAGCAACGTGGCTAACATAGTCAAGAATAATGGACCAATTTAAAGTGTAAGAATTAGTTAAACAGAAGCCCGAGCAAATAGGCCATCTGTGTTTCTTTGGGACCTCACGACTACGGGATCCAGGCAGGACAGAAACTACTGCTAGCAAGTATTGAAAGCAAAGACCTCTCACTGTACAGCTGATATGAATAAGGGAAATTCTGAAACCATTTGTGCTTTTTTTAATATTTCAATTGGTTATTGTGTATACAATATTCCAACTCAGTGGTCTGAAGTAATGGTCATTTTATTTGTTTAACAATTGTGGAGCCCAGGCTGAATTGAGTGGATGGTTTTCATCTGAGCTGAATTCTCTCATGTTTCCATGGTAAGATGTTGGTCAGGTGAGCAGTTTTGCTATCTGGAGTTGGAAGGCCAACTAGGAAGTCCACCTGGGCTTGTTGAGATGGTGGAAGCAGGTTGTTAAGATAATATGGAAAATGTTTGAGGTTCATTTTGTTTCACTTCCCTAAATTTATATGTTGAAGACTTAACTCACAGTATCTCACAATATGAGTATATTTGAAGAACAAACTATAAAGAGGTGGTTAATTAAGTTAAAATGAGGACATTGGGATCTTCTAACTTAATCAGACTAGAAAATTCATAAAGAGAGAAGATTTAGACATGTGGATACTAGGGATTGCACCTACAGAGGAAAAACCATGCAAGGGGGATTGCCATCTCTAAACCAAGAAGAGAGATGCCTTAGATAAAATAAGACTCATTGATACCTTGTTCTTGAATTTATAGCCACCAAAGCTATGACAAAATAAAACTTTTCCATTGATGCCACACAGTGTACAATATTTTGTAATGGTAGTCCTAAGAACTAATATAGAAAGCATGAGAGAGCGGGGTCTCTTTTGACTTGGCTTTGCAATCAGCATGCTATCACTACAGCTGCGTTAGATTGATGAAAATAAATCACAGTTCCAGTCCCGACGGGAGTTTGCCTTACTTACAAAAGATTTGGAGCCAGAGAAGGAAACAATTCTGGCCATCTTAGGTAAGCAAACTGTTGTAGTGGTTGGAATGTTAAGGAAGCATGTCAGGGTATAAATAGATATTAATGCAGGGAATGTGGCCGGTTACTTTAATCTATGATTGTTTTATCCTAAGTACATTTAAATTTGCTTAGAGTGAAATAAGCTCTTTAATTTCATCCCTTGGCATACATGGGGAAAGCACGACCACCTATTCTAAGGAGACTTCATTCTTAGTAATATGAACCAAAATTACCTGAAACATGACCAGAGTGTGGTGGGAAGAACTAAAAAGACTTTGGTCTTTCTAGTTCAGTGATCTCTGGTTCCTACAAAACCAGAATCACTCTGTCTAAATCACTGTTGAAATGAATAACTGTCAACAATTCATCACAGACTAAATAGAGCGAGAGAAGTAGGGTGCTTCATTTCCTTTACCATAGGGCCCAAGCTTTCAAAGGAGAGTCTATCTCGCCAGGCTTTGCCCACAGTAATCATGGCAGGCTGGGCAGGTGAATGCTCACACAGAGAGAGATAAGCTCTGGCTTCTGCAGTGGAGACTGTCAGCAGAAGCTTTTTCTTGCCAAGTATCACCAGGAAACTCTTAGGTTTTTTTTTAAATTTATTTTTTATTTATTTTTTAACTTTAGGCAATAGAATTAAGCTAGAGATGGATGGATCTTTGTTACCCCACAGAACTGAAAAGGAAATTGCTATGACTCAGCCAACATTCTTTGAATGCTTTGTTCAATATCTAGTAGAAAAATTGATTCATAACAATCAGAGTGTTATCCTTTGTTCTGTATTTAACCATCTCATCTTCCTTTAGTTTTCCTCAGCGAGAGTTCAAATCAATGAAACCATCAGGAAACAGAATGTACTGAGGAATCTGATGATAAATGAGGAGAAGGGTATTTACTTCACACAATGGACATTCTTTCATTGATTAAATACTTCATTCAAAGATCCTTGCCAGGCCTTTTAAGTTTCTATTCTTGCTACAATTACAGAGTCTCTGTCTTTCTCCCACCTCCATTTATGTTTTACCATCTTCATCCTCTCACTTTCTAAACTTTTCCTGGGATTCTTGATCCCTCTTTACCTTTCTTTAATTAAGGCAGGCAGTGCTGTTAACAGGTCTAAATCCATACTTTGTTACCTGTCAGCTGTCTAGCACCAAAGTCACTTCTATTTAGCAAATAGCAAGATATACTCTTCTTAAAGACCAAAACAGACAGGATTTCTATTAACAATTTTTGAGTAAAATACAGCACATGCACATTTTTTAAATGCTTCGAATGGGAATGGGGCCAGTTCTACATGTTCCTATCATATAAACAGCTGTATTGGTACATGAACATGAGTTAAGGTGGCTCCCATGATAGTTTAGCAACTTTTATTGAATAAATTTCTGGAAGGATTCAACTATTTTTGCTTTTAATTATTGTGATGGTAGAATTATATTCACCCCTAAGGAAATAGTTGATCATAACAATTGGAGATGAATTCTTTAGTTTGTACCAGTACCGTGAACCATTTGTGCAAATATGTACTGTACACATGTTCATGCAGGGATGGGAATCTATTAAGAGGGGGATTGGGAGGATGCATTTTCAAACCGACATTGTATAACTCACCTTCTGTTGGCCATCCTACCCTCATGAATTAGGCTTTTATTTTACAGTTAAGAAAATACAAATATTAAGTTCCTTTTGGCTACTTCATTACAATCTTTTGGCTTCAAGCAGTCATGCTGATTATTCTTGTGAGACCAACTCTCTGTGGAATTTTATGAGCTTATGCAGATGGAACTTATCAACCTTTCACTTCAGATTCTGCCACATGTTTCTCTTGCCCTACCCCAGGCTCCATCTACAGATATATCAGTAGGGTGTTAGGGACTGGGGTTGGGTGTGTGGGGTACTGTGTGTAAAGCATCTCTGAGTCCACATTCACCATTCAGAAGTTCAAGAAGTTCAAGCCTTAGAGAATGAAACTTTGGCATTCTCTAAGTTTTAATAAACACTCTCTCTATTCCATCCTCACTTCAAATGGTCCTTATACATTTCACAGTGTTCCCCCGCCACCCCCGAAGGTCCTATGGTTTGTTGGGGGTAGTTCTCTATTTACCCACTAATTTTCTGTTAGCTGTTTTTCCATCCATTTTGCTGTTGCTCATTCCTATTCTCTGGGTAGCTTAAAGTGTTTATTTTCAGATCTTTTTTCTAAGGATCTCATGGTTGAGGCAGCCACACAAAGAAAGGGTACAACTAGGAAAAGGAGACTACTGTGCAGTAAAACTTGCTTATTTTTGTCAATTAATATATTCTTTGATAATTTCATGCATGTATACAATGCATTCTGATTCCTTGCAACCCATCCTCTCCTATCTCCCCTCTGTTAGCTCTCCTCCTAAACAAGTCCTCTCCCCACAGTCATGTCTCTTTGTCTTTTGTGACCCAGTGAGTTTAACCAGGGCCACGTTCATGACCATGGGTTTGAAACTATACATTGCAAGGTGGTAAGTTCACCACTGGGTACAAAACTGAAGACAGTGACTGTCCCTCCCTCAAAGTTCATCAGTAGCCAATAATTCAGCTGGGAAGGGCAGGGCCTTACCAGGCCCTCCTGAGTATATAATTGACTAGTGAGACTGGCCCCTTCTTTTCAGGTCCTGCACAGGAATGCTGTGAGGTCATGACTACATGGCTGTACCATGTTCTGAAGATAGCATTTCATAGTTCTTTTCCCAACCTTTCAGCTCTTATATCCTTTCAGCTTCCTTTTCTCTTATATTCCTTTGGCCTTAGACTGGGTGGTATAAAAGCTCTGTTTAGGGATGAGCGTCCAACTGCCATTTATTCCCAGCACCTTGGGCAGCCATGAGTTTCTGCATTCACCACTGCTCTCTGCAAAAGGAAGCTTTTCTAATTAAATCTGAGAGTAGCATTTGTCTACGGGTACAGACACAAATATTTAGGAGGCAGCTTGACATCATGTGAATTTAGCTAATCAATAATAGTAAGTTTCTCACTGGGGACTATGACCTCCCAGTCATGGGTTTTTCACTAGGTCTCCAGGACCACACATGAATTGCCTCCTGTGGAAGAGGCTATGAATGCAATCACAAAGCTTTGGTTACTCTCAAAGCAGATATGCCACCATTGTACCAGTGGATCTATATTGCCTAATAGGTAGCCCTGTAGTTTATTAAGTTCACAGAAGGTTAAGATTACTGACTTTTTTTCCCCCCTGCATAAGCTTGCATGATTTCTTTTGGCACTATGAAAGCAAACCAGGATGGAGAGAGTTTCCTGGTTAGTTTCAGTTTGAAATTTCTATATCTTGAAATGAAGGTATAGGGTGTTTTCAGCATTAGGGTCTTATCCATGGGTTCTAGTGGGAAACCAAGAGGACTGGGAAGAGCTGTATTGTTCCATTCACTTCCAGGGCCTCTGTGACTGACAATGGCAACATCTCATTCACTGGGTTTCTTGTCTAATAAACCATGCCTCTTAATAGTAGCATTACACAGCCAGAGAGGACACTTCCCTTATAACAAAAACATACCTCACATTTTAATTGGCTTTGGAAAATAGTAGGTTTCTACACTGCTTTTTCACACACCCTTGGTTTTGCCTATCCTCCCTTTCTATATCCTTCTCTCTTACTTAAAAGTGTTTATACTACCCATCTATCCAACTTATTTAAAATATGAAATGACTTGGTATTTCCACTTTCAAGAAACTAGAAAAAATGCAAGCACATTGTAAAATGAAAAAACTTGAAGAATTCACCAAATTTCCCAGAAAGGGACGTTTTGACAAAATGAAGTGGGAAAATCTTTCTAGATAAATCCTCCCACCTACTCAAGTTGGCTTGCCTCTATTGTTACCATTCTTGATTCAGGTACCCTTATTTCTTACCAGGGCATCATCATATTCTCTCATTGTTCTCTCTGCTTTCCTCTTGTTCTCCTCCTATCCCTCTGATTTCCACATTTCCACCTGAGGGCTGTAGCAATTTTGGTTCCTTCTGCTTAAGATGCTCCTTGCCTGGTTCTGCACCTAGATAGCTCCTCACCCTGTAGAACTCTCTTCAAATGCTTCCACTTTAGAACAGTATTTTGGCCACCTAATCTATAGATATCATCCTCTTTCTTTTCTTTACAATCCACCACTTTTTTTAGTATAAACATGAATTTATTAATTAGGTATTCATTTTCTCTGATTCTTTAAATATATAGCTGTTAAAGAATTATGTCATAATCATGTCATAAAACTAGAATCAGGTTTGCTTAAAAGAAATGGAATAATATATCCAAAAAGTAACAGCATTCCTTTTTCTGAGCACTAATTTAAAAAGTTCATTAAAACATCAACCAAGCATTAAAACTTCTTTTGAGAATAGAATGCATGTGGTTTAAAATTTCATTTGATGGAGGTGGGTCTTGTAATAATAAAGAAACTGC
>NW_026067997.1:3667247-3777356 GCF_014885135.2 Alexandromys fortis
CCACCCACCTCCATCCAGGTCTAGTAAGGTGAGCATCCACGAAACTGCCTAGGCTCCCACGAAACCAATAGGTACAGTAGGATCAAAAACCCATTGCCATTGTTCTTGAAGTCTCAGTAGTCCTCATTGTCCACTATGTTCAGCGAGACCGGTTTTAACCCGGGCTTTTTCAGACCCAGGCCAGCTGGCCTTGGTGAGTTCCCGATAGAACATCCCCCTTGTCTCAGTGTGTGGGTGCACCCCTCGCGGTCCTGAGTTCCTTGCTTGTGCTCTCTCTCCTTCTGCTCCTGATTTGGACCTTGAGATTTCAGTCCGGTGCTCCAATGTGGGTCTCT
The DNA here is from genome assembly GCF_014885135.2 of Alexandromys fortis. Lineage (NCBI taxonomy): Eukaryota > Metazoa > Chordata > Mammalia > Rodentia > Cricetidae > Alexandromys > Alexandromys fortis. The sequence continues at coordinate 3,667,583 of NW_026067997.1, forward strand.
GTCTCTGTCTCACAATCCACCACTTTTTGTATTCCATTGCTCTGTTACTTCACTTGTAGTACTGAGCAAATCAGTAAAGTCTCGTTTTTGTTTGTATCAATGTTATGTATTGATTGGTTCCAAGAGATCAACAGCTACAAGGCCAGACCTTGTCAGCGGTCTTTATTACCTCTTTTAGGCTGCTAGCACAGTTAGTGACACAGTTGAAAAGATGACCCTTTGTATAGCAGTCTCTAGTCATTATGCACACAGCCAACTGACATCCTAAATACTGTGAACTTAGGCTGTGCTTTCTAGGGTGTTGAGTAGAAAGGAGGGGAAATGTGCCTACCATTTTCTGATTCATAATTTGACCATTGTTATTCCTATTTTATATCTAGAATTTAACTACATTGTGGATATTATCTTTGTATGTTCACAGAAATTAGCTTATTTAATATAGACAGAATATTTTCCAAAGCATAGTCTATTCTCACTAAATATTTGTTGTTAACAGCTAAGTGAAGAAGACACTTGTCTAAACGAGAGAGTAAAGATCATGGTGGGTGGTTGGCGGGCAAGGAGAGCAACAGTTGTGTTGGATTTGAAAGCCAACTCCCACAGTGCCGTGAAGAGTCTTCTGCTCACATTATTTCTTGGACCTTTAGATCAATTTAATAATATATATTTAGCTATTTATTTATTTATCTATAAAAAGGTAAAAGTGAGTCTGACGAAATTATACCCCAAGAACCCCACGTCTATAAGCCACACGTTTTGTGATACTTCCGGGGAGACAGGAACAAATATCCATGCACCAAAGGTAGGGAACTGACGACAGAACAAAATAACAAAACCACAAAAGTCCAATGTAGTGAGCCAGTGAATTTACTGGGATTACTTACAGGAACATGGGCAACCCACAGCAGCTGCATCACCAAAAGCCCACTCCAGCATGGCCATGAGACATGGAAGCTGAAATCCGGGAGCTCTCTGCACGGCTCGCAGGAAGCTCGGCAGGTCTGAGAGCCTCCTCCAGGCATCTTAGCTGGTCAGAGTCTCTCCCTTCAGCAGCTGTTTCCTTTCCTGTAACCTTCAGGAAGGCCCTTGTAAGTTTCAGTTTTCTCAGACATGTGAAGTTCATTTATTTCCCAAGTCTCACGAGCCTCTCCATCCTTACTGAAGGGACTGTTTTTCCTGAAAGGAAATTTCTACACAATACCAATGCATGTTTTCCTGTTTGAAATTAGCTAATTATTTTTTCACTTCCACAAGGAGTCTCACAAATTAATTAAAAGCATACATTCAGCCGTAATAATTTGTGACGTTTTGGAAGAAGGCAATTGTGTACCAGTTTCACTGTAATTTTGCACCTGTAATTTTATTAATTATTAATGAAGACCAATATAAATAATTCATTTCCTATTATGTTTACTAAGCCAGTGGGGCTTAGTGTCGCATGAGACAAAAATCAGTGTCTCAGACAAAGAAAATTCCAGATTCTCATTATCTTGGAGTGTGCTAAGAAAATATCTGGCTACCACTTGTGAGTTTATAAAAATATGTGGGCTGATTGTTAATACATCAGTTATTAATCATACAGTGCTGAGGATGAGTTCAACTATTGGGATAAAAATCTCTAAAGCTGGAATTTGGTGACTTTCAGATGGGCTGAGTCCCAAATGTTTTAGGATTGGTTTATAATTATAAAAGTGTGTGTGTGTGTGTGTGTGTGTGTGTGTATGCACACATATGTGTTTATATGTAACCCTTGGTATGAAAATAAGGAATAAAAGTATAATGTGTAAACAAATTATATAATAGGATTCTAGAAAATAAAATGAATTGCTTATCCCCAAACTCATCTTTAAAGGAATAATAAAAGAAAGATGGTGAGTTCAAACTAATCAACTGGAAATGAGGGGGAAAGTCCTAGTCCTTCTTAGATTTTTCTACTGATTTCCAGGGCTTCAGGCACAGTGACAAAGAATACAGACAGAATTAGAAGGGAAAACCAGACCGCAAAATGTTCTGCACAGGCCTATTCACTGGAGCCCCTAGACCCCAGTGTAGAAGCATGTAGACTTCACTAGCCATTCACAAACAGCATATCCCTACCTAGACCCATCACCTCCTCCTGCTGTCTGGTTACTCACTTCCAGCACGATCCAGTGCCTCTTAAGATCTCAAGCCAGCGTCTTTTCCTTCCTCACATTTGTCCATATTTGACTGTACAGAATCCTGTTGTTTCTGCTCATAACTCTCCTTTGAATCCAAACCTCTTCTCTCTACTTCCCTTCCCACTGCCTGAGTTCAGATCCTCAGTAGAAGGGTCAATCATCTGACACTTCCTGTCTAACAAAACTCCTCGTCACCCTCCTCATTCTTCTGCAGTAACCCCTACTCTGTAGTTCATAGTATTCAAACTCCCTCATGTCATACAAGGCCCCTCCCAGCCAGGCACCCAACACCCATTCTTCCCTCACTGTTCTCTCTTGCTAACATCCCCAAACTTAGGATTTTTATCCATATCTCAGTAGATGAGTTCTTTTACCCCAGCTTGTAATATAGCTCCTTCTGCTGGAAATTGCTTAATCCCCCTGCCTTTAAAAATTGACTTTGAGAACTCTAGACATGTGTCCAATGTATTTTGATCATACACACCCCCATTCTCCCCTCAAACTTCTTGCAGACCTGCCCATGTTCCCTGTAACTAGAATTCTGCTGGTCTTCTAGGGATTCACTAAACTTCTTTCCTGTCACAAAGAATCGAATATCTGAGAAATATAAGACCAAGTCCCCCCCCCCCATTGAGAGAGAAAGAGAGAGAGAGAGAGAGAGAGAGAGAGAGAGAGAGAGAGAGAGAGAGAGAGAGAATAACAGCTTTATCCCTTTGGCGTCCAAGAGGCCTAAGACTGGAAGTCAACCAAACAGTTGCAGTCTTGGGTGTTTTGTAACACTCCTAGGTCCTTACTTTCCCTCTATGGGCCCTGTTTAGATACTCACACCACGCCTTTCTGCTTTTCCTCACAATGTCTTCTGAGAACAAGAAACTGCTATTTTGTGGGATCCACTTGTACTTTCCTTGTCTTCCTATGTACCTCTAACTCTCCATTATCCCCCTCCTAGTCCATATGCTCATCGTCCCCTTAATCACACACTGAATCCAAGTAGAGCTTCCATGTGTGCATGAAAGCAGGGCCACCTCTGGAGCAAGACAATCTATGAGAGACCACACTCTGAAGAAAACTGAACCCCCAGCCAGCAGACATAGAGCTAACAGCTTTGTAAGGGATGGGAGGCCATGCCCTGCTGAAAATGGACCCCACCCCAGTAGACATTAGGCCAGTAGCTTTGTTAGGGATAGGAGGCTGTATGCTGCGGAAAATTGACCACTCCCACATGCAGATATCACACTAATAGCTTAGTTAGGGGCTTGGAGGTCATACCCTGCAAAAACTTGAATCCTGCCCCCTGCAACATACACCTTGCCAATAGCTTTTCTTGGGGCAGGAATCCCATGAACACCTGTCCTGCATATACTGGAGTTTTTATTGGTTTGGCCTTGTTTAGGCAGACACAGCTTTTGTGTGCTGATAAGAGCAATCACCCTGGCACTTCCAGAAGACACTACTTTGTAAACATTCTTTCTAACCTTTGGATATTAAAGTCTTTTCAGTTCTATTTCCGCAGTGAGTCATGGGCTTTGGGGAGAAGGAGTAATGTAGATGTCCTACTTGGGCCTGCATTGCTACTTCTTTATGTTCCTGATAATCCACCTCTGAGTGAATGAGAGTCGTCACTGATTAATAGTGTGACTGTGGACACACGTAGATTATGTTGAATTTTCCACCTGTTTCCAATATGAATTTGGTGAAAAAAAAGAAAACCACTGAAGTCTTTTTTCCCTCTGGGTTTTTATGTCTATGAAATAAGGAGATTAATCATATATGTACATGATAAGATTGGTGTGAGGCTTAAATGAAAATAAATATGCAAAACTTGTTATCATGGAATATAAGGTACTGCAAAGCAGATTTCAGCATCCTTTTGTAGCACAAAGGGAGACTGTAAATCTGGTAGCTATTGTCTCCAGACTCTTGTGATTACCTCTGGGATGTCTGAGAACTTTGGTATCGAAGAAATCTGCTCATTTGGGAAGCTATCCTGGATTCTTTGGAAAGTACTAGGGAAACCTTTATATTTAGGATAGGAAAATCTTTCACTAGGGACATTGAATGACTCATTTGAATAACAAGACTTCTGTAAGTAAAATGCAAATTTATCTTTCTTTTTTTTTCCCCCTCTCTGCTCATTAAGCTTTCTTAGCCACTGGATAAGAATTCATTAACTCCCAAGGGTATCTGTCCCTTCTTGAGTAATAGACATTTTCTTGGTCTCTTAGATCACGATCAACTTCAGCTCAGTAGCATTTCCAGTCTTAAACACTGCTAAAACCCCAAGTTTAAGTTAATGTACTTTTTCCTTTCTGGAATTCTTCCTGCATGAAGCTGGATGTGGCTAGAGATCACAGCAAAGGGCAGTGCTAACCAATGATGAATAAACACATTATGACCCATTTCTTGATGCGCTGGTCATCTGTTGGTAATGTGGACAAATCAAATCAATCATTTGACAGAAGGGTACATTGGGACCTAACAAAGGAGAGAAAGGGTAGTGAAGGGCAGTGGGGGGAGAAGAAGACCATGGGTTAAGAGATGGAACATAAAGGTTGTTCTAATAAAATAGAACAATAGTGATACTGCAAAAAATTCAGTATCGTAAAAATGAGAGAGACTGAAACAGAAAGATGAGTGTTGCTGGTCTGTCAGTTGTGTTTCAGATAGAGGAAGCAGTGCTAGAAAAGATAGAAACCCAAGCATCACTTGGTCAAAGGGAGCAACTGTGTTGCAGATCAAGAAAGAATCATGTGAAATGGCTTGGATAGCAACTGTAAAGGTATCTGTTAGTGAGCTATCTGTTTGGAGAAAAATAACATAGGGGAATGGTTTGTCTCATGGTTGTAGAGGTTTAGACCACAATCATTTAAGTGAGTTTTTAGCCTTTACAAGGATAGTGTGAGTGTAGAAGAAGACTATTCACCTCATGGTGGCCAGTAAGCAAAGGGAGAGAAGAGTGAGGGGAATCTAATAATCCCTGCAAGGATATGCCCACATGACTGAAATTCCTTCCAATAGATTCTACCTACAGAGTCTACAAACTAGTGACCAAACCTTTAGAATATGAGCCAATGCTGGGCATTTAAGAGTGAGGCCATATGATGTGTGTGGCAGCTTAATTTTAGTAATAAGATCAGATTTAAATGTATATTAGATTATAATAATCATGGAATAGAACATACACAGATTATTTTGAGTTCCACTGCTTACTAGCTCTGTAATCCTGGACATGAATGTCATTTAGCCCCTTTGATCCCCAGTCAGTTCCATTATCTAAAAAGGGAGATTATCAGCTGCAAAGAGAAGTGTCCTGTATGGGGTGAGAATTGTACTTACCTGTGGGTATAAGGATACACATTAGAATATAGTTAGGGATTATGCTGGGTAGTTGGCTAGGGTTCCAGAACTAGACATGTTAATATGGACAGTCTAGAGGTTCTACCATACTCAAAGCATTGTAGAGCACCTGGAGATGCTGAGAGTTCTAGAAATAGTCTTCCTCAGGGAAGAGGACAACAACTGGTTATCTAATACCGAGTGGTCAGTTCTGAAGACACATATACAAGTAACATTATACAGACCAAGGAGGTTATATTTACATATTTAGGACTATATATATTTTATTTTATTTAGTAATATATATACACATATATTTCTAAATTAACTATAGTAAATGGAAAAAAAGGCCATTAACTTGAGAGTGAGAAAAGAAGCATACATGGGAGAGTTAATTATGATTTCAAAAATAAGAGTGTTGTCTGAGGTTCTGTCCTGCCTGGTTTCCACAGTCATTAAGCCCCAAAGAAATCATACAGAGGTCTACATTAGTTATAAACCGATTAGCCTAGTTTCTCAGGCTTCTTATTAACTCTTACAACTTATATTAGCCCATTATTCTTATCTGTGTTAGCCACATGCCTCAGTACCTTTTTCAGCGAGTCACATCTTGTTTCTTCTGTGGCAGGGCCAGGACTACAGAGGAATGGGCTTCCTTCCCAGAATTCTCTTGTTCCCATTGACCCACCTCTACTTCCTGTCTGGTTGTCCTGCCTATATTTCCTGCCTGGCTACTGACCAATCAGCATTTATTTAAAATAATTGACAGAATACAGACAGAGCATGGTCCCACAAGAGAAATAAATAAAAATAAAAAACAATGAGAGCATCATCTACCTCAAGTGTTATACATTTTTAAATGTATACGTAAACTTTTTTGTACTAAGACTGACACTTAGTTTGGACTAAATAGTTCTTAGTTCATTACTAAGACTCTCCTTCTTTCTGAGGCTAAGGAGGAAGAGCATAATCTATAAGCTAAAAATAGGAACCTTTCAATGTATGTATGAAACTGTGAGCTAGAATTAACCTCTTGGTGGTAAGAATAGGAAGGACACCATATAGATGTGGCAGTAACACCTTAAAATAAAATGGAGTAGCAATGTTTGTTGTCATTATTAATGTTCAGTTACATTTTTATTTGCCCAGTCACTGATTGTTTTGATTGGGTTGGTTTGAGGACCCATAATCATTTTCATGGTGATTTGTATGCTGCTTTGTACATCACCTGAGATGCTCATATTGAAATTGTTTCTATGAAAAAACTCCATGTATACATTAAAGTGAGGTGCAATTGGGAAATTTCAACCTAGAGGCATCATCAGATTATTATTTGAGCCAATAATGCTGGTGCAAGATGCTCTCACAAGAATTCTTGCTATGTTCTCCTTAATTGCTTTTGATTCCATTACAGACTATTTTGACTTACTTAAAATGTATATTCACTCATTTCCAGTACTCTGCTTGTAAATTTGCAGAAAAAAGGTTGTGGAAACTGTATGAAGCCAGAAAGTACAAGAACAACAACCCCACCCTAAATTCTGCTCCTGTTAAGACCCTAAATAAGCAAATAACTTTGCTTTTCTTATCAATTAACATGGAAAACTAGATGTGGTACTTGGTATGGTGGAGTGATTTGTAGTATATTTCCCTTTTCAGCATTTAATTTCCCTTCGCTCTCCCATTGCTTTGGAATTTTAAACTCTTAAGACTCATTTGTCAACAAATGTAATACACACTGAAGCAGAAATAAAACCCTGTTTCTATCTTCTAGGGTTCTGGAAGGACCCAAGAATTAAACAGATGTATAATAGATTAATGTACGAAATGCTTGCAAATTTATTAGCACATACTTTTACTTGGTACAGGGACCTCATAAAAAAAATGATAGCCCACTGAAGGAGTTAAGAGTTAATATTAATACAAACTGAACTGAATTGAACAGAAAGTAAGAAGCTATGGAAAGGCAACTACATTGTACAGAGAGGGTTAAAAGTTGAGCTATTTTAAGCTGTTCTGTACAGAAGGTTTTAATCCTAACTTTCAGTCTTTGAAGAAAGGATGCTCGTTTAGATACAGAGAGAGCCTCTTTCATATGAGAAGTTTATCTCTTGATTTTGGAAGTAGGAAAGGGTTCAGAATAATCTTGAAGTACAGTTTTGTTTTCAGTGTCTTTAATGGAAAATAGTTATTATGACAGAACAGTGTAAATGGGAGGTGGCATTTCTTAACTCCATCAACACGAAGAGTTTCAGAAGGAAAAGAGAGCAGTGTCAGCCCAGAAATGTGGGGATGATTATTTATGATATTGGTTCTTTTCTTTCTGTGACCTGTTGCTAGTGTGTAAATGGGAGTTCTATTAACGACTTTGACCTAGAAACCAATCGTTCCTAGAGAAGAGTCTTTCACAGAAAGTATATTGTTTTACAAGTCATGAATATTTAGCACCATTGCTCATATTGACTATTAATACTTGCATTTCTTTCGATGACAGAGTTGCTTGAAGGAGTACATTGCCTCGGGATAATTATTTGTGTTATCTGTTGCCCAGTTTGTCCCGCAAATAGTACCATTCTTGGTACAGAGCGGAGAGTCAGTCACTAATGTGAACTGAATCTGAAGTAAGCGAGTGCTTGTTTCCAAGTTGATTACCATAGTTGTGATTTGAATTTTTATACCTAGGTAAGGGAATATGTCATCATCCATATAGAAATTTAAGACCCAGTCTATGCAGTGAGAAACTAGAGTGGTAAATTGAAGTAATTTGTAAAGTGTTCTCCATTTCTATCATTCCAAAATGTTTTTACCAAATGTCTAGAAATATGGTCCCTTTGTAAGATTTAGCACACAAAGAGTTGTTCCAACCCAAATATGTACTTTCCACATATATTTTCATGCTGCAAACTTAAACAAAGAAGACAGCTTTTTAGTTAGCAATGGTGGCTGAGAAACTGGTGACATTTTAGATAATGGTAAATGGCTCAGTCATTAAAAAAAATCCTCTTTGTTTACTTTCACAAATACTGCAGGAGGTTGGCACATAACATTGAATTAATTATGGGTGCAGGGCCTTCCAAAATAAAACTGAGTTGAAGGCAGGTTGACATTTTCAGTAATGTCATGGGTCAGAAAGGTAAGCTAATTTGGGCTAATCTAAAGCCAGGAAGCTTTATGTTTTACAAAGTAAAAGGAAGGAATTTTTTTTTAAGAGTCACATTGGAAAGACCCTAATAGTTTTCTGGTTCAACCGTGGCACCTCTGGACTGGTTGACTGGATAAAACTTTGAAATGCTTGAACTATAATGGTGCCTGAAGTACTCACAGAACTGAAAGGCCAACTATGACATTTTGAACCAACTAATCATGGACAGAAGTCACTAGCCAACTGTATTAATGAAAACCAGTAAAGATTCTACACAAGAAAATTGCCTTCTAACTTATACCTTTCAGTGTTTTTGTTTTAACACTTGATATTTTTTATTAATTATTACTCTTATAATGTGTATTTAAATACAATAATACATAATATAAAGATCACAAATATATACAATAGGCATCTCTGGCATATGAGATGACTAAAATCTCTGCCACCAATTATATTACTTCCATTCTAAGATCTGGGCATAGTTTCTGGACATTAGTTCTTTTTATTTTCTTACATAACCATTAGGTTAAAACCAAGCCCAGGTATATCCATGGCTTTAAAATAGGAAATAGGAATACCTTTAGGCCTTTCAATTTTCCTATAGTGTATAATCTAAAAGAGAAAGGGCAGGTGTGCCTCTTTTAGCACTGTGGTGAGGCTTACAAGGTGAGCAGGCATCACTGTCCATCTTCACTTTGAAAAAGCATCAATGATCATAACTGCTTATGAGTCATAGTGTGAACAATGGCTTTGCAGACATTTCTGTGTTAGTATAAGAGAAGTTACTTCATTCTTGTCAAACCACTTGCTGACAAGGGATTAAAAAATGTGATGGCCCAGAACAGCTGCCACATTTACCAATAAAAAATACAGTTTGATTAGAGCTGGGAAAATATGTCCTACTTATTATAGCTACAAGATAAAAAGTAATTATCAAGTCTAACTGTCTTTATTTCCAGATTTTTAAGGTTATGTTATCTTTGGAACAATGTCAGAAAGTTTGCAGAAACATGCTTCTCCTTGGTGTTTAAGAGAGAGATGAGAAGTATAGAATAGATACTATCAGGACACACTGGGATCTTGGTTATCTTTTTATGATTATTCAGTCTAACTTTAAGCAGATGTTTACATTTAAACTCAAGTATGCTGTGTACATGTAGGATAGTACCTCCATTCTTGTTTAGATCTTAGTATGTGGTGTAGGAGGTTCTTCTGTCTTTGTGTTGCTTTCATTGGTTAATAAATAAAGAAACTGCCTTGGACTAATAGGGCAGAACTTAGGTAGGTGGAAAAGACAGAACTGAATTCTGGGAGGAAAAAAGCAGCATCCAAGAGAGGAATGCCAGGGACAGACACGTTGAATCTTTCCTGGTAAGCCATTGCCATGTGGCTTTATACAGATAAATAGAAATGGGTTAAATCAAGATGTGAGAGCTAGCCAATAAGAAGTTAGAGCTAATGGGCCAAACAGTGATTTAATTAATACAGTTTCTGTGTGGTTATTTCAGGGCTAAACTATCCAGCTGGCTGGGACCAACAAGCATGCCCTCTCTACAACAAGAATGGGCTTGTATTCAGAAGATGCTCTCTTGTCATCTGGATCTTGGTGGTATAGATGTGCATGTCTCCACTTCTGTATTCTGCTTTAAGCACAAATGTGATCTACTATTTTGAGACAAGGCACCAACCACTAAACAGACTATCATCATTCCCCAATCCCCTCTTAACTTCTTTCTACCTGTTTCTTACTACTCAGAAAGGACTAAGTGTCTCCATGTATACCCTGCTGGTGAGTTTCAGAACAAATAGGTCAGATCACGGCAGGAAATAGAGATTTATATAAATAGCTTTAACATTTCAAGCCTCTTTCTTCCAATAAGGGAAAAAGCCTTTTATTGCATTTCAAATCTCCAGTTGAGAAAAATTGCATCTGGAAATCTAGAGTAATTATACTACTTAGCAATAAAAGGAATGACATTGCTGATTTCAGTCAGCTTAGATGTTCAGATTTTCAAATATGAACAAATGTAGAATCTGAGCTCTAGGTGGTTGTGTTATCTCATGTAGGGGATAATAACAGAGAAGTAGAGGGTGGAGGGCTGACTTCAGTTGCATGTGGTAGGCAACTGATTATAGCAAAAACAAAACCCGAGACAATAATTTCATAAGGAAAGCAGGTTGTTTTAGTCTCATAGTTTTAGAGGTTCCAGTTCATGATCTCTTGACTTCCTGCTTTTAGGATTGTGGCTAGGAAAAGATGTGATAGAGCGAATCCCACCTCTTTTGGTAGGAAGAAAAAGAAAGAGGAAGACAACTTGGCTAGTGTCCATACTTCTTTCTTAATGCATTCTTCTGGTGACCTGAAGTCCTCTCATTAAGTCCCACCTCTTAGTGTTATACATCATCATGGTAATGCCGAGATGGAGATTAGCAGTGTGTTAGGTAAGAAAAAGGCTGGGAGATAGAAAACCTAGGATGAATGAAGAAAATGTTATTGAATCAATCTTAGAGAAATTAAAGAGACTCAGTCATGTATTTGACCTTTCTGTCATTGGGTATGTAATCCATGAACCAACAGTGGAGATATAGGGAACTAAGATACCAGCTGAAAACTGGGTTGTGGAATAAACAAACGAATTCAACCCCAGTCTTGCCTCCTGCATTTAGCCCCCTTTGGAGTGGCTGTTTCTATTCTCATTTGCACATTAGAACAGTAGATTTATCTGAAGAATTCTGAATTAAATATAGATGACCAGATATAGTTCTGCAACATTTGGGTCACAATGAGGGTAGAGAGCTGGGTCAGCATGCCATGGTGTTATAGCTGTGATCCCCAAGCACCGGTGTGTATTAGAGTCAATCTGGATTTGTGGAACCAGACTGCTGGGTTCCACTGAAAGCAAAAAGTTAGAAGTAATTCATTTATAGGTCATAACACTTGAACAGGTGATTATCCTAAAACATTTGACAGTGTATCTTACTCAAAATTAACAATGGAACAACGGGGAACATGGTAGAAAATAGTTAACTATTCCTAACAATATAAAAGACAAGTTGAAACCTACGACTTTTGTGGATGTGATCATACTAAATCTGTAGGAATCTCGTGGCTAAGGCCTCCCTAGTTTTATTTCTTCTTGAAGGAATTTTTAGACTGTTTCCATTTATATGAAGACATCTTAAACACTAGAAAGAAAAATGTGATTATTCTTAGGTGGTAAACATGACCACAAAGACAGAGCAATATGCATTTGGGAGATACAGTCACCAAGCACAAAGGCTGTTATTTAAGTCATTTCTGTTGTGGTAGAGTAATTGTCAATTCTGCTTGCCTTTGCTGACTTAATTTTGGGATCTCTGAGAATCTTTGCTTTATTGGAGGGTGAAGGATTGTAGCTCACTGAATGAGGAAGATGGTTTAGAGCCTTGTTGCATTAAGTATGGTCCATGAGCTTGAAAATACGTTAGAAATGTGAACTCGTAGGTGTCCATTCCCTAGACCTATTGTTTAGAACTTTTACTTGACAAGATTCCTGGGCAAGTCTTAGAGTGAGTTTATGATCCAGCATAATTCAGGGCAGATCATGGTTTCACAGAGAGTTTGGAGACATATCACCTTAGGTACTTCCCTAATTGGGATATGTGTGGGGTGTGGGCAAATCTGCCAGGCAGAAAGTCTCAAAAATAGATCACAAATGTGAGGAGGAGGAGGAGGAGTCAGGAGATGTATTTGAGACCCAGCAGCGTCACTTATCAGCTCTTAACAGCTTAAAGCTATTAACTGCTTTGAGTAAGTCTAGTAGCTGCTTTGTAGAAAAGAAATTTTGTCATAAATAAAAATTTAATTTTTATAATAACTGTGGTCATCTGAGTATCTTTAGGAGTAAAAAATGGTGGGAAGTTATGACTTTTAAATGTCAAGATTATTAAGAGGAAAAAAAGAGAAAGTCTTAGGAAGGCATAAAGAACTTAGTTCTTTGCAAACTTCTTTTCTGACTTTGATACTCCCTTATTCAGCACAATTACATTTTTATGTAGCAGTTCAAAATTCCAGGAGAGTGAAACATTTTATATCTATTTTTGGAAAAGATGACCATTTCCCTGCATGTTTTATTATCCATGAAAACCTCTTATTTCCTAAATATATTTGTTCAAGCAAATCAATGGAAGTTGCCTAAAAGCCTCCAGGTCTTTGATGCTTATTGGCTGTGAAGTCAAGTTTGTCTTTTGAAGATGAGAAGCAGAGAACTTGGCGCTGTAGTGTCAAATTAAGTAGGCAAGGACATTGTTATAAGGAACATTCTGCTTTCAAGGGTAGGTTATGTCTAACAGGTAAGAGCAGTGAATTCCTCTTAGGGAAACTGTACTTCCTTCATGACTCTTTTACAGGTTAGATATATCCTACCCTTTAAAGCAGGATGTTTCTCATATGGATGAAAATGGGGTGTAGAAGAATTTAGAATATCCATTTATGCTGACTTTTTAGGCCTTGTAGGGCAATGGGGTTACATTGTCATTTATTGTCTGAGTACAGATAGATAGTAAATGAGAGGAGATAAAATCCTGATAATAATTAAGTATACAAAACCAAAAGACTAATAACATCACTCCATGGCTTGGGTCTACTGGTCCTATGACTTTGTTTTATGTTACCTAAGAGTTTTTCTGATGAACCAGTTCATCCCATGTTTAGTATAATTTTTGTAGATTGTACTATGAGCTACTGTCACAATTTTGTGGTAGGAGGGCAAATACCCTTAGGAAAATAAGTTTGCAAAATTCTGCGTGTTCTGTCATTCATTTATAGATTCATGGGCTCATGTGCCAATTAAAAGTTGGAGAAATCTTTCAGAAAAAAACTATTGTGATGAATTGACTATGTGTATTTCACTATAGCAGGATGTAGACTAAGGTTTGGATCTTTTATTGTTTTCAGTTAGCATATTTTACATGAAACTATAGTAAAACAGAATCTTGATTTTAAGTAATGGCCCTAGGTTAAGAGTTTCTAGGGTTTCTATGGTATTAGCAGGTAATATTTGGCATAGAGCTTCCTATGACTCAATATAAATTAGTCTTTTGTTTTGTTTGCTTTCAGCATTGTTAGATTAAACTACAGACTTGGAATAATCTGGACACTTCTCATCTACTTTGACAAAACTGAGACAAGTCCAAGTCTCTTATCTGACCAATTTCTACACCCATGTGTGTGTAGATTGTCTTTGAGAAGTGACATGTACTTCCCTTCTCACTGATGCAGTAATGTTAGAACACTTGGCATTTTAAAAATTGCCTTGACCCAGGTTTGGAGTCTTCTTTTTGTTATAGGCACCCCAGGCCAGGAGCAGAACTTTCTAATAATAGGGTCAGATGTCTAAATTGCAAACCCTTCCAGCCAACACTCTGCACCATGAAAACATTTCTGCTTACCTGGGAATTGGGGTATTTTGGAAATTATATTTTAAAGTGCTTACTTAAAGAAGATACTACTGAGAAGCTTCAAAATGAGGCCACAGACCTGGCAGAAATGTGTATTGCCTTGGGAACTTAAGCTGTCAAATAGAATCCACAGAAAAATGTTGGCAGTTCAATTTCCTCCTTCCTTTCCCTCTGTGTGACTGGAACATAAGATATTCTTGCGCTCTCTCTCTCTCTCTCTCTCTCTCTCTCTCTCTCTCTCTCTCTCTCCCTCCCTCCATTTCTCCCTTTCTTTTCTTTCCCTCAGTCTATTTGGATGGTAATCCATTACTCCATAACACAGACATTTATGAACTCTCCAGTGTAAGAGCATCTCAAACAGATCTTTTGAATTAACTTGTAATTGTACATATTGGTAAGGAACAGTGGGATGATTCAATGCATGTATACAGGCTGCTCTTGTCAAATTAGGGTAATTAGCATTATTATCTTTACTTACCATTTCTTTGTGTTTGGAGCCTTCTCTCTTCTAGATCTTCAAAAATATATATAATAGGATAGACAGCATTTTTATCTTTGTGATAGTTTGCTGTTTAATTTTTGTGGAGATAACATTTCCATGAGTTCCATGTAGTGTTTTTTTTTTCTTTGCATTTAATTGCCTCTTCTCTTTTCAATTGTAATTATCATTAAATCTGTTCTTTGACAGGCCCATATATATGTATAATGCATGCTGGTTGTTTTCACCTCCTTCCTCTCTTATCTTCCTCCCACGCCTGTCAACATCCTGTCTCCGTGCAAATCCCTTTCTCGCATTTCTGTCTTTTTGGTTTATTCTGTAATCCATTGAGCTTAGCCAGAGCTGTCTGGACGACCCATGGGTTTGGAACTGCCTACTGAAATCTGGTAGACTCACCACTGAATACGTAACTATAGACAGTGACTGCCACTCCGCCAGAACCCATGAGTATCTAGTAGTTCACCTGAGAAAGGCAGTGTCACAAAAGCCCCTGCCAGACCCATGATTGCCTGGTGACTGGCCCAGTCTTGTGAAGGTCCCCTACAAGCCCCTGTATCTTCTGTGAGATCGTGATTGCAATGGTTATGCTATGTCCTGAGAAAACCAATTCATATCCTTTCTTTATCTCTTCTGGTCCTTATTCTTTCTGATCCTTCTACTATTGTGCCTTAGCCTTGGGGGGGGTATAATACCCGGCTTATGGCTTACCACTGAACGGTCATTTATTCTCAGCTCTTTGAACATCCAGAATCTCTGCATTTGCCACTGTTAACTGCAAAGATAAACTTCTTTGAGTAAGGTTGAGAGCAACATTTGTCCACGGGTGTAAAAAGTAAATATAGAAGTCAGTTGGGCTCCACGTCAGTTTATCTTACTGATAATAATACATTACCCACAGGGCCTATGACACCCTCCCAGCCATTTTAAGAGTGGTTTGTTTACCCAATAAAAGTATGCTGGAGAAAACAGATCAGTTGGAGATGGCTTCTGTGCAAACTTGCCACATTCTCTGTGAATTCATATGTGTGCCCATCCTGATGAAGGCCTTGCTTTCTTGGGGTACCCCACCCCCTCTGACTCTTGCACTTTTTCTGACTCTTCTTCTGAAGGGTTCCTTGAGTCCCGAGGGGAGGGATTTGATGGCGACATCACATTTAGGATGGAGTGTTCCAAGATCTCTGCACACTGTCCAGTTATGGGTCTTTGTATTTTGTTTCTGTCTACTGCAGGAGGTTGCTTCTCTCATGATGGCTGAGTAATACACTGGTCTATGAAAACAGCAGAATGCCGTTATTGCTAATTATTTCCACTCAATGAAACGATTCAAGAGCAATAATTGTCAAGTACATTTGAATTTTTAGTCTAAAAGAGTTTGCTATAAAATATGAATAGATACAACCCTAAAGATTTTTATAAGATTGAATTACTTCTTAATGACAGATTGAGAAATAATACACATTATGTCACTCTCTTTAAATTACCATAGAAAATGTAATAAAGACTAAGAAAGACTTATAGTAAAAGGGACTTACTAATTTTGTTCTAATACTTATTAAATGTTAAATTGAATTACTTAATACTTATTAAATGGACAAATTCAATTTTTTGTTCTATTCCCATTAGCAGATTGTGATATCAATGCATGAAAAATGTATAAAAAGGATTTAAACATTTTATTAGAGGTAGTTTTAGAGTTATGCACATAGATTTGTCATCTGCTAGCTGCATTCTTTGGGTTATATAACATTTTTATGCTGTACCTTTCTTAATTATAAGATGTAGATTATATTAACACACACAACATATATCTAGCATCCTAAGGATGGTGTAAAAGACTGTGTTATTAAAGAGTCTCCAGGGAAATGGAACAAATAGAAAGACACACACATACACACACACACACACACTCACACACACACACACCCCACAGACCTGGCTCACGTGATTTTGAATCTGAGATGTTCCAACATCAGCAGTTAATGTTGGCAAATTGGATACCAAGGACAAATCAATCACAATCCAGAAGCTATCAGGTTTAAGACTTAAGAGGACACAATGTTTTGGTTTGAGTTGATTCTGAAGGCTAGAAGAGAAGGGTGTCCCTGCTCAAAGCAGTCAGCAAGGAGGAATTTTCTCCTATTCATGTTTTATATTCTATTTAGTATTGGGTTGATAGGCAGATACCTGTTCACACTTGTTGGGACAGTCTGCTTTTTGCTTGGTCTTCTGGTTCCAAAAGCAGCTTCATAAATACATGTCAAATATAAGAGTGCCAGTAGACTGAGTCAGGCTAACAAGTTAAATTAATCAGCACAAAGGCCAAATGATAAAATATGGGTGGAATGCTTTGGGCAATGCTGGATACAGAGTTAACGGGAGGAAACGTTGGATGCCACCAGCCCAGTCATCACCCGGCACTGTCGCTGTCACCCTAGTCTCATTGATATTGTGATCCTAATGACATGTAAGCTCTTATTCTAAGAATATTTTCGAGTTCAAAGTCCGAACTCATGGGTAGGATTGGAGACTAATGTAACTCTGCGGGGGTCTCCAGAGAGATAGAATCCTTGTCATTCACAGCTGGGACTGTCCTGAGAACTTATCATTGGACTAGGTGCCCTTCCGCCCCTAATTACTCTTTCCACCTCCGAGTACTTGGAATCATCTCCCTAAATAAACTCTTTCCTTGCAGACAGCAAAATGTCGGGAAAAGAATTTATAAACATTTACCACCTCATTTAAACACTGGAATGAGCCCATAAAAACATTGATGAACCACATTTAGTGGGTTCAGAATACAAAACAATTGTATTGTCTTTTAATTGTTTTTCAAGTAGTATTCAACATAGGATTTATGCTTTCCCATGAAGAGTTACGGTAGTGACTAAAAGCCCTCCAAGGGCTGAAAAGAAAATATTTCTTTTTTTTTTTTTTTGGAATCGGGACTGTTGACTGGCACTTGTAGTCGCCCTGTCTCTAAAAGCAGGCAAGCGTGGCAATAAAGATCGGTGTGAACCTGTGCTTTCTCAAAATTGAGGAAGCTGCCTTTGAAGTCTGACCTTTGGATAATTGTGGGCAGAAGCAGCAATTATTGCTGTGCATGGATTAGTCCTGAGCTGAGACACGGTGTGGCCCTGGCACAGGGTGATGTGGAATTGAAAAGGGACAGGATCTGAATACTGAGGACAGTCAGTGCATTCCACACAACCAGAACAACAGCAGAAGAGGGAGACTTAGAACTGCTTTTGTGTGCTTCTTTGTGTGTGTGTGTGTGTGTGTGTGTGTGTGTGTGTGTTTAAAGCTACCAAAGATATAGACATTCACCAACGTGCCCACAAGGAGATTTTTGGCATCAGAAGACACCCCATCCACCAGCTGCACATCAGTTAAATCCACATTTAACACCTCTGTTGGTGTTAAATAGTTGGGTATCAGGTGACAACAGACACCATGAAATTGGTGCCTATGCTAATGAGTCTTTCTGTTATGTATCAAGCCTGACCCAGCTTGTTTATATTAAGGTAGAGCACAGAGTACAGGGCAGCCAAGTAGAAAAGCCTGACATGCTCATCTCTGCTGGGTCTGTTTTGTTCGTTTTCTGAAGGACAAGTAGATGTAGGCAGTTCGTTTTTTTCTTTCTTTCTTTCTCCCAAGGAGACAAGTGGCCTGTTGCGCAGTTACAGATTCCCGCTCTGAGAGCATTGAGCTAAGAGCAATGGAGCAATAATGGAGTTCGTTTTTGAAGTGCCTGTGAGCTATGATTTTTCTCTTCAGAGTCAGCTCTTAGAAACTGTTTACTGGGCTCTGAGAAGAAAAGAAAACCAAGGGGATGGAGTGTTAGAGAGAGAGAGTCTTTATAAAAAATTTGAGTTTGGAGAAAAATTGAATCTATTTAATGACAGCAGTAATAATGTTCTCTCTTCATCTTTACTCGCTGCTTCTCCAGCCTCCCCTCCCTCTGCCGTCTATCAGTTCAGTTTTTCTTTTCACTGCTAATAGTTTCTTCTACATATGAAAACATGGCAGTGCTAACCCATCCTGAATCGTAGAGAAGCATATTTAATAACTTCCTGGTGTAGTATTGCCCACCAGTTGGGTTTTTAAGATATGGTTAACTTTCCCATATGACTTTTTTTTTTCTTTTCAAGATAGTGTAGCCTTGGTTGGCCTAGAATTCACTCTGTAGACCCCCTGCCTCTGCCTTCTAAGTGCTGGGATTAAACGTGTGTACCACAACTGCCCAGCTCTGTAGTGATGAGGCAAGCAGGCCTGCTTTTCGTCCCGCCCGGCTCCCATATGATTTTTTTTTTAAATCTTTTCTTATTGGTTAGTTGATTGCATGGATAATTCACATAGAAGAGCTAACTAGGAAAAAAAATTGTAATTATGTTGTCCAGTAATGACTCCTTTAAAAATGCTACCCCTTTGTGCCAAATAGGTGGTTTATAGACTAAGAATGACTTGGAGTAATATTTAAAATACATCCTTCTGGGTTCTCAAATCCCAGTAGATTAGGAGTCCTGGAGTGCAGATATTGAGATGTACTGGGTGAAGCAGGAGCAATGGTGCCGAGCCTGAGGAATCTCTACTTTTGGGACCTTTATGTCAAGTGTGGGGGTGGGGTAGGAGGAGGAGAAGAGGAAAATGGAGCTTACGAAAGTCTTCACTGAATTCAGTGTCTTTAATGTTTATTCTGACCAGGTCTATCTACCCACCTATCTCTATCTATCTATCTATCTATCTATCTATCTATCTATCTATCTACCTACCTACCTACCTATCTGTAGTTTTGAAGGGGAACAAGACGCAAGAACCACAGAAATATTAGCAGTGCTGAGACACACTCCTTCCTTTTGGGAACCTACTTTAAGCCAAATCTCTGCTTGAGAGGAGTGGGAACATCCATATACCAAACATTCCAACATCCCAAGAGTGAGGAAACATTTCAGCTCTCTGGTGTGAAATGGTGTTTTCTAGTTCTTTCAGCCAGCAAGAACTGGTAGCGATAAAACAAAACAAAACAACAAAACAAAACAAAACAACAACAACAAAAAACAAGGTGCCTTTAGAAGTACCTTTCACTACCCTAAGCTGAATGCTGTGATCCTCCTGTATGTGAACCAGTTTTACTGTGTAAGTTGATGAAGTATGATTGTCCAGGATAGGAGAGGGCACCTTGCTATAGGAATTCTTCCTCCTTTCTTCATTTACCATGTTCTCAGCTTTTTAGGGGCACAGGAACTGTCTTTTGGTTACATTGGTAACATGAATACTTTAAGAACAATTTTAAAGGCATTGTGTTGTTGAGCATATTTGTTCATAATTTATAGTGCCAGGATGCTCTGATCGGGACAGATGATGTGGGTTTGTGATATAGTTCAAAACCTCACACTTCCTACCCTTTTGAATTAATGTAGAGATTCAATGAGCTTCCTTCTGAGTCATTTGTTAAGTGTTTCTAGAAAGAACACTCGACAATAAATATTGTCTGACAGCTTCTTTTGTTCTTGGTACTTAACTGTGTTGTACAATGTATGAAGGTGGTTTATTTTACTGTATGAATTTACCATTAAAGTCACTACTAACAATTCTTTACTGACCATTCAAATTTTGGGAGGAAAAAAAAGGATGAAAAGATATGAGAACTTAGAATAGCTGGCTTAATAATGTATTTGTGTTTATACATGCGTGTGTATGTACCTTTGAGTGTGTATGCGTGTGTTTGTGCATGATCCTCTCTCTCTATATCTGTGTGTGTGTGTGTCTGAGAGAGAAGGAGAGAGAGAGAGAGACCTAGTCTCATGGGTCATTCTTAACTTCCCTTCTGAGGTATGCGATAAGCGTGGACCACTCTCCTTGGCTTTTTCCATGGGTGCTGAGGATGGAACACAGGTTCTCATGCTTATGTGACAACAACTTTGCTGACCGAACTGTTTCTTCCAGCCCCAGAATCTGTATTTTGTATGAATCAAGTTTTATCTGAGATACGGACTCTCGAGGAACAATATAAATATTTTAGGTCTTGCTTAGGGAGATAGTTTAGGATAATGTCAGGTTGGGTAGCTTCCAAACACATGGGTGAAAGTCATTAATATGAAAGTTTGCTTAGAGATAATATTGATATAAAATTTACTTAGGTAGAACAGTTTATATACTTACTTATTTTAGGACAAGGTTTTATCATGTTGCTCAGGGTGAAACCAAACTTGATGATTGGATTTCACGATCCTACTGCCTCAGCCTCTTGTGCTGAGATGACTTCCATTTAGCATGCACTGGCTAGCGATATTTCATGGTTATTATAAGAATATTGTATTAGATAACTAGTTGTATTTTTTCTGTAATATAGTAAGTATTTGATATAAGTTTGATATAGGGATAGTAACAGCTTTTAATAAATAAAAACCAATTCTGAAGCACATATACTTGCATAATAATACCTTTAAGAACCTTAAAAACTGATAAGCAATTGAAAGATTAATAGTATTTTATACAAGATCCTTGGTGGCATTAGAGGCTGGCATATCCAGGGTTTAGGCCTTACTTTAGTGGGTGCCTTCTGTAATAAAAGTGATTGTGGAGGGTGACAGGTATCCTGGGGTTTTGCAACTGCTTACAAGCCTCGATTCATTTCACTCTGCCTAGTGGATATACCACCTTGCAGGCAATGAAGACAAAGTAGAATAAAAGCTTGCAGTATATGGAGAGGGATTCTGCTGCTCAGGTTTATTAAGACATGAGACGCAGAAGAATGATTTTAGAAAAGTTATTTTTAATCTTATTTATTTTGCATACCAACTACAGTTCCCCCTCTCAGCCCTCCTTCTGCTGCTCCCGCCCCTTCCTACCCCCCCAACCCAACCCCCATCCACTCCTCAGAAAGGGTATAGCCTCCCATGTGGAGTAAAAAAAACGCATTATGTTGAGGCAGGACCAAGCCCCTCCCCCTTGCATCAAGGCTGAACAAGGTATCTCACCATAGAAAAGCTTCTTAAAAATTAAGTTTATTAATTTAATTAGTTTATTAAATTTATTAAAAATCAACAAATATTAATACATAATAAGTAATACATATTAATATTATTTTTTAAAAATAAAATTGAATTAGTTTTCTGAAGAATAACAAACACTATTTTCAAATTTCTGGACTGTATCAATTGGATGTTATAATAACATTGCATGGTTATAAAGCCTAAGATATCACTAGCACACAATTATAAATATTTACCCTGCTTTGTGAACCTGCAATTGGCTGAGCCTCAGATGACCTAGACTGGCCATAGCTGAGATTCCTTGCTCACTTTCCTAGAATTCATGTGTGTTTCCTTTGCTCTAGCACAAAACCAGGCTGAGGAGCCCCATGTCAGCATATTGTAAACTCTTAGTGCTTACTGCACTGAAAATCCCACTGGCCAATGTCAGATGGCCCAATTGATCAATAAATTAGGGGCACTTGTGAAGAGTGTTGTGTGTGTGTGTGTATTAGAAGCATCGTATTCTAAATTTGTATTACTTACACTCGGTGGGATAACTGAGGGAAGCCAACTTTTCCAATCTGTCACCAAAAATGACAAACTTCCTCTGGCGCCACTGGCTACTACCCATGTCTAAGGAATTCTAATAGGGAAAGTGTGAGTTTTTAAATGTGATCATGGTTACAGGGGCCATAGCTCTGTGGAGCAAAGGCCCTTAGACTTCAGCTTTGTGGATGTGCACTAGAAAAGTGCCCTAAGTAGAATTTACAAAGGTGGGACCTTTGTAAAAGGCTGAGTTCAAAGTTCTCCTTGAATTCAGTTCTCAATTCAGTTCTATCCCAGGGCACACAATACAGATCCATACATTTGGAAGTTAGTAGAACGATAAACATTAAGCTGAAATGGCCTTGTTCTAAGTACAAACATGCATGCTGGGCAGTATTACCAAATATGGGCTCAGTGGAAAGTATGTAGAAGTTACGTGATGTGGACTTAAATGCTGTAGTCATTGGCCATCAAGTTGCTTTATTTTCTGAGATCCATTTCCCCCCTCTATGTAATATAACATTTCATTCATATGTTAATACATATAATTATTACATGTTTTATACATATGATTAATACACATGTTAAAATAGAATGGAGATAGTGGCTTGTTAAAATTTATAGCATGGTCTTCAGAATTCATCTGCTTAGAATGAATCCTACCTTCATCATTTCCTCAAAGTCTGAACTTAACACTTTCATAACTAAATTAGTGTTTTAGATTGTCAAAAAAAATTATCACAGACTGAACAGCTGAAACTCTTGTATAACTTTGGAGGCCAGAAGTCTGAAAAATTAAAGTTTCCCCAGGTCTTGTGATCTCTGGGGTTCTGAGAAAGAATCCAACCTGCTTCTTGTTGCTCTCGGTCATGGTAACAACCCTGTACTTCCTTAGTTAGTGGCCAAAACTTTTAATATCTGCCTCCTTTTCTCCGCGGCATTCTTTACCACATCTCTTCTGTATTTTAAGCATCCCAGGGAATTCCTCCATATGTTCCTATCATTTTGTATTCTCTACACTGAATTTAGAACTCCCCTATGCCAATCTAATTTTATCTATGAAGCTCCTTTATCCCAGAAGGTCACATCCACAGTACTGGAGTTGAGGCTTCCATATATCTTTCTAGAGTTGACTGTTCAAACTACAGTAGCTCACCAGCCTTACAACCCAACAACAATATGTAATTAGGCAACATTTTTTTTTAATTTATTAAAGATTTCTGTCTCCTCCCCACCGCCGCCTCCCCTTTCCTTCCCCTAATCAAGTCCCCCTCCCTCGTCAGCCCAAAGAGCAATCAGGGTTCTCTGCCCTGTGGGAAGTCCAAGGACCACCCTCCTCCATCCAGGTCTCGTAAGGTGAGCATCCAAACTTTAGGCAACATTTTTGATTTTATAATAAAGATGACCCTTCTTCTCGTAAGACTAACACGATTACCATTTTCTCAGGTCTTTTCAGAAGCATCTAAGCATCTGTGTTTGTTTGAAGGTACCATTGTTCCTAAGGCCAATATTCTCACCTTGAAAGTAAGGAAACCACATTAGGAAATATTGTAACGATTAAATTCAGTATTATGCTCAAGCTAGGAAATGACATTTTGCAAATGCCTAATGAGCCCTGGCATTTATTGAAGCACCAGGCTGAAGGAAGTGAAGACTTGATGGTTCAAAATGGTCATACATCAGCAAATTTTCAGATATAATTTGAAATACATAAAATTTCATTTTATAGCATAAAATAATAAATACATAGTGGTTCAGTATTAGCTGGTAAGGGTGTTTCCAAGACCACTGTGGTTTCCTAAAACCATGCACAGATCTCTGAGTTCTTTGCAGGCTATTTCAGAGATGCTACTTTTATATTTTAGGGGCTCTGATTAAGCAAAATTAAAGTCGCTTGAATGCAAGAACTGTGATACTATGGCAGCCAATTTAATAGCCAGAGCAGCTGAGTGACTAGTAGGTGGGTAGTACACATAGTGTGGATACAATACAGAAGGGAATGATGGGAAAAAGTGGAATGGTGCCATAGTCCACGCTGCTCATAGCATATAATATATAGTATAGTATATAGATGTATAATTTAAAACACATAGCTTACTCTGAAACGTGGAAAGTGAAGCTTCACCTAATCAAGCATCCCATTGGCATGATAAATGTTAACAATGAAATGCTGGCGTAACAAGGTAAAGCAGCCTTTTTAGGCCATGACTACCTTTTTGATATGTGTTGCAAGAAACATTTGCAGCTAAAAATAATTACCACACTTTCAGATGACTGCTTTATTACATTGCCGTAATGAATAAGAGAAGGAAAAGCTGATTTTTATGTATTGGCAACCCAAACTGAGTGCCAAAACCGTGGGTCATATCTGCGTGTATATGTATATACATATATGTGTGTATTTAATTATTTACATGTATTTAATTATTGACAGTATCTGTCAATGCCTTAAGTATACATTTAAATTAGAATGCCAACTGTCTTCAGTGATCTCCACTTGGGGATATAGTGGTTTCATAGCTTCATATACAATGTTTTAAAAACTTTGATTCAGATAGAAGTGGATAACCCAAATCACCCTCTAAATTACCCCAGCAATCATGTAGGTAGGTTTAATAAAGGTGCGCTCCCTAAAAGATAGAACTGTAAGTAAACGTCCAGTCTCGGCACCCCGTCTGTGGAGGGAGTGCCGCAGGTGGGGCAAATCAGGTAAGGATAGCTCTTGAAAATTGAAGTGTATCCCACGTTGTCCTCAGGGCAACAGTGCAAGTAAGAAACCAGAAGCTGAAATAAATACCGGGACTGTAAGAGAGTGGGAATGAAAGCATATTAAACTGAAGTATGTATGCTTTAAAAGGTTTACCCAAAACCCAGTCAGAAGTACGGTGGGTAAGATGTGGCCAAGAATATTAAAAGACTGCCGTCTCAATATAGGAAAATTGCTGTGCCTAAGGCAGGATGGATGAAAGAAATGGAAGGCCCCTAAAGCTCTGCGAAGAAGCTATGAGGCAGCCAAGGACATTTTCATCCTTTCAACAAAATTTCTTGAATGTCTTTGATGTGCCAGCTTCTGCATGTAAGAAGTTCTCCGTAGATGGCCGCTGAATGAATATGAATAATGAAACGAGATAATGTGTATCTGACTCAGGACCAACTTCTCAAACAGATTTAAATAAGGAACAACTTCTTATCCTAGGCGTAGGTAGAACTATGTTATACAAGCCAAGTAGCTAAAGACTTAAACTTAGATTCAATCTGTGGATCTGTTTCCTGATGTGTGGTATAGGGGAGTCATTGGTTTACTGGTGTGCGGTGTCTAGGTGGGTTGCATCTTTCAAGTAGTTTAATAGTAATTAATGGCATGAACATATCTCTCATTTTTTTTTGAGTTTCCCACCTGGATACCTTTGTGTTAACTAATTGTCACTTTGACTAGGCTAACTGATTCCCAGACAGCTAAAGCATTTTTTTGAGTGTGTTGATGGTAAAATCTCTAGAAATTATTTACAGTGGAATTGGTAGTCTAATGCAAGATACACCTTCATTGGTGTGTAGGGAATCATCCAGTCGATGAGGGGACACATATGGAACAATGCAACTCCGTCCTTTAAGATCTGTCTGCCTTTCTTCATCTTTCAGCCTTGGGGACCTCAGTTCATTGGCCTTGGGACTCTGGAACTCATACCAGTGAGATCCTGGTTTGTAGACTTTGAGTACATATCAAATGATATAGGCATCCCTAATTTTTCAGTTTGTGTGTATTGTGTAAGTGACTCCTTGAGTTTTATAGCCATGTAAAATAATTCCTATAATAAATCTCTGAGTACTTAGGTATCTCCTTGTATCCTATTGAATATTTCTCTGGGGAACTCTGACAGCTTTGTATACATCCCCTCTTTTTATTGGTTTCTCTATCTCTCTAAACAGTCTTTTTTATAGTCCTATAATTTTTTTTATTGATTTTATTGAGATATACATTTTCTCTGCTCCTCTCTCTTCCTTTCCTGTCCCCTTCACCCTCTCCCATGGTCTGCATGCTTCCAATTTACTCAGGAGATCTTGTCTTTTTCTACTTCCCGTGTAGATTAGATCCATGTATGTCTTTCTTTGGGTTCTCATTGCTATCTAGCTTCTCTGGGATTGTGAATCGTAGAATTTTTTTTTTTTTTGCTTTATGTCTAAAAACCACTTATGGGAGAGTACATATGATAATTGTTTTTCTGGGTTACCTCAGTCAATATGATGTTTTCTAGATCCATCCATTTGTTTGCAAATTTCAAGATGTCATTATTTTTTCCCACTGTGTAGTATTCCATTGTGTAAACATACCACAGTTTCCTTATCCATTCTTCAGTCAGAGGGCATTTAGGTTGTTTCCAGGTTCTGGCTATGACAATGCTGTTATGAATATAGATGAGCACATGTCCTTGTGGCATGATTGAACATTATTTGGGTATATACCCAAAAGTGGTATTGCTGGGTCTTGAGGAAGGTTGTTTCCTAATTTTCTGAGAAATCGCCATCCCTATATCCAATGGAGCTGTACCAGCTTACACTCTCACCAGCAATGGAGGAGTGTTTCCTTTACCCCACATCCTCTCCAGCATAAGTTGTCGTCGGTGTTTTTGATCTTGGCCATTCTTACAGGTGTAAGATGAAATCTCAGAGTTGTTTTGATTTGCATTTCTCTGATTGTTAAGGATGTTGAACATTTCCTTAAGTGTCTTTCAGTTATTTTAGATTCCTCTGTTGAGAGTTCTCTGTTTAGGTCTGTACTCCATTTTTTTATTGGATTATTTGTTCGTTTGATGGCCAATTTCTTGAGTTCTTTGTATATTTTGGAGATCAGTCTTCTGTCTGATGTGGGATTGGTGAAGGTCCTTTCTCTTGTGATTATTTTCAGCAAGTCTTTATGATTGAACCTACTGATTATTTCTGATGTACTTTCTTAGCCAAGTTCTTTGCTGCTATCAAATGTTAAGATACTTATCTTGATACTTAACATAATTGCCATCAGACTCTAAGATCCACCATATGGAAACAATCATGGTAAGCGGACTTGCTCTGTTAATGGATCTCTGCATTCTAGAAAAACGATTTCCTGGAAACTTATGGTTAAACAGAATAGATCTTGGTTGCCAAGGCTGTATTCTGAAACTCAATATTTCATACACTGATGGGGGGAGGGTCAGGCATAAAAGTTACTCTGGTGGGTTATAGAGAAAACAATATTAAGGGAGACAATAAGCTACGGACTTATGGGCAGAAAATTAATTCTGTCGGTGAACTAGTAAATAATGGAGAAGGTTTAGAATCACAGGTCAGACTTTTATCTGAGGTCTAACATCAGCAGGCATGACTCAGAATAGAACATGCTTTTAATATCACATACTTCTGGTTCTTCCTATTCTTCCTACAGACACTTGGGTAATCAATCTTCTTCCCATGACAGTTAAAGATGAGTTTTACAGTGAGGACAATGGATCTACATGTAGAGTGTTTTATCCATAAGTCCTTCAGTTCATCAGGTTATCAGGTCTGGATGTTGGGTCTGCTTTAGCTTTGAATCCACCAAAGAGTCTAACATAAATTTTTAAATCATCATCATCATCATCATCATCATCATCTCTTTCTCCTCTTCTCTTCCTTTTCTTCCTTCTTTGTGTATGTATGATTTGTTCATATTTTCATGTGTGTATGTGCATGCATGCGTATGTGTGTGTGTGTGTGTAAGTCAGAGACCAATATTGTATGTCTTTTTCAGTGGCTCCCCACTTTTTCTCTTGAGAAGATACTCTTTTTTAACCTGGAGCTTTCCAATTTAGTTAGACTTGTTACCAATGAACTTCAGGGATCTGCCCAATTCTACCTCCCCAGTGCTAGGGTTACAAATGCTCACTGGTGCACCCAGTACTTGTGTGGTGAGCCCATTATTAACTGAACTATTCATCCTACTCTGCTAATGTGGCCTGTTGAAGTGAGTAAGAGAGATCAAATAGCTAATACTTCTATAAAATAGGATTACAATATTTCCCAGTAATGATGCTAGTTAAGTGCATGACTTAATAACTATCAGTCAGAAGAGGCAATGTTGGTTAGTCATTGAAAGCCTACATTAGTCAGAGTGTCTAGGAATATTTGTGTATAAAAATTTCCTATTAGTCAGCCATAATATGTCACAGTAACTTCTCTTGGGACTCGAGTTACATTTAAAGTCTTACTAGTGCTTATGACACAACCTGCCCCAGAAGTGAACATCCAGGGAATTTTAGTATATTCTTCTAAGAAAAACGCTTCCCATTAAGTTTTGAGGTAGCATTACATAATCCATTTAACTTATGTT
The DNA here is from genome assembly GCF_014885135.2 of Alexandromys fortis. NCBI lineage: Eukaryota > Metazoa > Chordata > Mammalia > Rodentia > Cricetidae > Alexandromys > Alexandromys fortis. The sequence continues at coordinate 3,696,024 of NW_026067997.1, forward strand.
CAATGGGTCTTAGGAGAGAGAACTTACAAGTGATAAGTGAGTCCTCTAGCTATCGGGCCTTTAATAGGATGGTTTAAATTAGTAACTAACCTAGAAATGCCTATGGTTCAATAATCATTGCTAAGGGCCAACTTTAGGGAAAATGGTAAAGTTGACTAGAAAGACAAGTTTACCATAGTTGGGATTCTTATCTAACAAACTAAAGGAAGTTAGTGTCTGTCCTTGAATCCCAAATAAAGATTGTCCTTTTTTGGCCGGGTGGTGGTGGCACACGCCTTTAATTCCAGCACTCAGGAGGCAGAGGCAGGCGGATCTCTGTGAGTTCGAGTCCAGCCTGGTCTACAGAGCTAGTTCCAGGACAGGCTCCAAAACCACAGAGAAACCCTGTCTCGAAAAACCAAAAAAAAAAAAAAAAAAAAGATTGTCCTTTTTTGTTTGTTTGTTTACCACACATTCTAAACCATTTTTCTCCATCTCCAAATCTCCTCCTCTTTATGGTCAAATTTTATCAACTTAATACAGACTAGAGTTCCTGGGAGAGGAGAACCTCAAGTAGGAATTGCTTTATTGGATTGGACTTTGGGCATTTCTGGGGACCATCTTATTGATTATGGAGGGCTCAGCCCACTGCAGGTGGTGCCACCCCTTGGTGGGTGGTCCTGGGTGAGATAAGAAAGTTGACTAAGAAAGCCGCGGTCACAAAAGCGTAAGCCATGTTGCTCCATGTTCGCTGCCTCAGTTCCTGCCTGCAGGTTCATGCCTTGCGTTCTGCCTATGCATCCTTTGACAATTGACTTCAACTTGTAAGACAAATAAATGATTTTCTTCATAAGTTTCTATTTGTTCAGCAGAGAAGCAAAGTAAAGCATGCTGAGAATCCCAAGTCAATCTCATCCTTTAGAACTCTTCTCTTTGACATTTAGCATTTTGGTAATAGCATTGATGAGAAGCCTAATGTTCAGTGCTCATAGTGATTGACATAGGACTTCTACAGAAATCTGGATGGGTAGCAAGCATAGCAATCAAAGTATACTATCACTTTTTCTGAGGAATCTATTTCTATTCATTCTAAACAGAGTATAATGATTGTCCTCAAAGATGATTCTAGACATGACTAGCCATATATGGGAGTTAATTAGTAGGACATGGGTAACTTATGAAAGGTTATACCACCAAAGATCCACTCCTCACATTAATTCCTAATTGCTTATATATCTGTGAAGAGGGGTGGGGCCTCCTGAGTTTCCTAAGCCTGGTTAGCCTCATATTGATTTACAGGAGAGAACGTCAATTGATCCAATCTTAGGGAGACCTCTCAAGGCTGATCTCAAAGCTGCTCTGAATCAAGGAGACAATCACTTCTAACTCAGAGGAAGGAGCAACACAAGAGACTACGTTTGGGGAAAAGCAGCTGGTTTGAAGTCCTGAGCACACCGAGGCCCAATAGACACACTCAGAATGAAGAGTAAACTTGGCCATAAAATCTGTCTCTTTCCAAGTCAAACAATAAATTAGATTTCAAAAGAAGGTTATGAGTATTGCTTATTTGGCTTGTATAGTAAATAGAGAAGTTAGCATAAGAGATTTATAATCTATTAGATTAGAGGTGTTTATAAACTTATAAATTATAGTATATACATTAAACTCATAAGTATAAAACCAGGAAGAAAGCCCTGTTTTTCAATAAAGTAAGATAAAGGTATTACAATATTAACTTTAAAAGCATACAGTATACTATAGTGGTTGGTAAGACATAGTATTGCCATGATTATTCTGTTTATATTAATCTAGAGAAACTATGTTTAATGGAAAGGTTCAGTGAGTTTCATCTTTAGTAATATAATTGGTATGAAAAATTCAAAATTCTGTGTAGGAGAAGGAGGGCAACTTGTTTGTTTCAGCTGCATGGCTAGCTTAGCCCCAAAATAACCACAAAGAAACTGTATTAATTAAATCACTGCTTGGCCCATTAGCTCTACCTTCTTATTGGCTAACTCTTACATCTTAATTTAATTTATTTTTATTAATCTGTGTATTGCCATGTGTGAGTGGCTTACCAGGTAATATTCCCAGCATCTGTCTCTGGCAGATGCGTGGCGTCTCTCTGGCTCCTTCCTTTTCCCAACATTCAGTTCTGTCTTCCCCACCTACCTAAGTTCTGCCCTATCAACAGACCAAGGCAGTTTCTTTATTCATTAACCAATGAAAGCAACACATAAACAGAAGGACCTCCCACACAAATTCTGCAAGTACTTCAAGATTATTGTATATGATTTCTCAGGGAATGTATTCCTGCTTTGATATGAAAGTGATTTACGTATGTTGTGATATTTCAGAATCCCTATTTATCTGTTCATTATGTCCTATTTGTTTTTTAATAGTTCTTAATGGCTTTAATAGATCATCTTTTTAATCAAAGTTCTTTTCTGTATCTAGAACCAAGAGAAAACAATTCAAATAATGTGGTCATTTATACGTGATTTTTACAAGAGGGTGAATGAAAGTGGACATCTAGTTAGAATTCTTCTGTGTACAATAATGTGTGTTTGCTTTGTGAAGGAATGTGTTGAAATAAGACCTCATGTTGATAAAAACGTTGTGCTGTGTATTATTCTGGGCAGGAGGCTGGGTAAAGATGTGTGAGAGGCCCTGGGTCCCTCTCATTCTAACTCACTGTAGGGCTATTTGGCTGGGCTTAGAATAGGAGCCATTTTTGTATGTGGAGCTGGAAGAGTTTAATTACCTCTTACAGTGTATGTCCGGCTTGCATAGATGGCTTCCCTGCAGATTCTATGGAGATGGAATTGTGGATTGTGAGACATAGACGTCATTGTTCCCCAGCTATTTCTGTATTGCTTGCTACTCACATCTTCCAGACTGATGGTTCACTGAGTTTCAATGTCATAAAATGACTGAAGATCACAGAATTAATTATATTATTAAATCCTATCAAGTGAAAATTATATTTGCTATGAAGGATGGTTGTAAAATGATAATTTTCATCTTGTCTTTGTGTTTTTAAAAATAGTTTTCTTTCACAAAAAACTACAGAGAGATGCTCTTATGCATTTTTACGTTTATTGCTTCCATCAGGAGGTTGCATATGCTCAATTATATTTTAGGTTGCACAGCAGACAGCTAGCTGTTAACTAAAGCCTCATATTGGACAAAGATGCGCAAAAAGGGTATTTTCCTTGTTTGCCTGCACATGTAATTCCTGTTCGTTTGCAACTTTCTTACAGAATTTTCCGAGCAGGAGTGTCATAGCTGACTTCAATTCTGCTTTCAGCACATCGCATTGTCAGCTAGAATGTAGTTGGCTAATTTTAATTTCATGCTTCTGATTGAAAATTGCATGGTAGAAATGGACTCATCCTAACAAGTAAATAAATTTGCGCAAGATATTAAAGAGGCATCATCTTCACCTTGTCAAAATCAAAGTATCTTCTCTAGATGCATGGGCATCTGTGACAGCCAAAACGGAGCCTCCTTGCCCCTCGGTACTCACTGTGTGTTACTAACTAAACCAGAAAGGAGTCTAGAGAATGAAAGCATGGCCCTGCAAACCAGCCTGGTCCAATCCATAAGGAGCTGGGGCAATAAGGCAGCCACTGAAACACTCCCTGGGAGAGCCAGGATTGCCTTCTTCTGAATGCCTTCCCCATAGACTGCTGCTACAACAGTCACTGTGCTGAGACACATGTGCAAAACCTGAAAAATAATTCCAAGACCAATGTTTAGAAACTCTGAAGAGTGGCTTTGTGTTGTAAACTTGTTTCTACTTTTTCACTCTGTACTTTTCTTTCTCCTCTCACCCCTGACCACTTATTTTTATTGTTGTATTCCAGTGTCATTTTGCTTTTTAAACATCGGAGTTTCTTTTCATTTTAACATAAAAGAGATGTACCAGGAGTCACAATGAGAGACTGTTTTTAGCACTTTGTCCATTTTGTGTTGGGATTATCCTGATGGTTTTAAGACACTGATTTTGGAAATTTGTGGGGAACTGATCTAAAAAAAAAATACTTTCCTCCAGGTTTTCTTCACTGACAAGATCCTTAATTTGTCTAAGATAAATGAACTGAGAATATTTGTTTATGGATTCAGTTAACTTAATACAATAAGTTACTCATTGTAGTTGTACATTTTTCTGTCCTAAAATAAAGAGGAATATGTTGCATCACCAAATCTTAAAAATGTCTTGTTCTAAATATGTAAATTTTAGGCTACACTGAGAAGTGGATACAAGTTTTGAAGCCAAGATATGATGTGAATTCAGGAATGAAAAATAATATTTTGTGGGTTAAAAAAAGAAGTTATTCTGAAGGAAATCAGGATAATATGTTAACACATTTACATTATATTTGGGAGTCCCAGGAACAAGTTAGCAAGCATATTTCCCCCACGCTGTTTTATTTACAAAACTCCCTCATACAACTTCTTGAATAGCATCTCAATGTGCTATCCAAGAGAAAGTGGTTGTAGTGAGAGAGAGCCCTGTGCTCTTGCTACAGATAAAACAGATTAAAGAGAATCTTTGCCTTGGCGGGGCACAGCTTGAAAATGTTTCAAGTCCTCACCAGTATTGTCTGGGAGAACAGTCCTTGTGACTGTTTTTGCTGTCGCCACTAGCTTGTCCTTTACCTAACCGTGGGAGGTTGTGGGTAGAAACAACATTGCTGCACTGTGGGGGGCAGCTCTGGCCCCTAGACAAGGTCCTGCGTCCAGGCACACATTCCTGGACTGAATATCAGTGCAATAGAATAGAAGCAAAGGAAGATAGAGGTGTGATTCTGCCTAGCAGCTAGGCCTAGCTCAGATAGCGTTCCTTTCTCAACGAAGTCGTCAAGGCCTTAGTGTTGTGAAGAACTCACTAAATGTTCTGATAGTACAAAATGTTCTTCCTTCTTTTCTTTGCTTGGTTGATGTTTCTGACCATTTCAGTGTTGACTCATTGGTCACCTTAAAAACAGACTTTCTTGCTTCTCTATCTACCTTAAACCCTCCACTCAAAAGCTTCCATATTCATTATCACTACTAATTGCCACCAAGACATCCTCTTTCATATTTTTAGAGACTTGAACAATTTTGACTTCTTTGGTCTTTCTTATTAGAATATATTCTCCAAGAAAGAACAGAGCATGTCTTTGAATATGTGTATGTATACGTTTGTGATGTATGCGTACATATGGCACTGCATTTAACTATGCTGAGGAGGAAATGATCCTCTTTCACTGGTTATACCTTGAACCCTGGGTCTCCTGGGGGGTCCCTCAAATTAGGGGTATATCATTCAGTCCACCCTTATAACTGGAGACTACTCTTGTAACTGGTGATTTCAGTCCTGTGTGGTTGGATCATCACTTTTAATGGACCAAGGTCAGGTCAGAAGGATATCTGTTAATCAGAACAGTGTAGAGTGCTGTTGGAAACTATAAAGCCCTATTCTCTACATATATTCCACATCAGAAGACTTTGAGGCACAGGAATCTAAGAAGCATTTTTCCTAGAATTGTTGGTTGAGGCAAAACCGCCTCTTCCTTGTAGCAAAAGCTAGGGCGCATTGCCTTCAACATACTTGCTCAGTTCCGGTATCATTTGGGCCTGATGCAACTCTTTTGTAGTAGAGGATACTACCCTGGTCCCTGGAATTTGGCTTAGGAAGAAAACACCCTGAAAAGGAAAATGAACTAGGCTGATATTCATGAATCAGCATCCTTCTGCTTTGATTCAGAGTTGCCGTGGACTAATTCTTGTTCACCACTGCTATATAAACTCTTGTTATCCTTCATACCTAGAAAATCTTCTGGATGTGTTGGACAGATTCTACCTCTCAAACCCAGCTTTGCTGAGGACCCTGTTGGGAGCAGATCCTGTTCAGCAGCAGGAAAAACCTTAATGAATAATCCATTAGGTTTAGGCTGAGTATTGATTTCTGAAAGGCTCCACCACTTTCTTTAGACCCAAAGAATGTGAATAAGTGATTAAATTGTTTGCAATACAATCTTGCTTGTACATGTTTATAAATGAACCATTATGTTACAAATTGCCTTGAAAACATCATGGCACCAAGTCAGGGTGTTAGTGTCTTTGTGGAGGCTGTCACCAATTATGTGCACAGATTACAGACTGAACATTGATCATTCCTGCTCACCAATGCTGCCAGATCACTGTTAGGCAGGAGAGCTACTTTCAAATGCAGGCGAGTTTAAGAAAAGGACATCCTCTTAGGGATTCATCTCTGAGGGAGGAACTATTTGCATTCACTTATTTATTTATTCATGGCTTCCCCAAAGTGCCCAGAGAGTGATTGAAATTTTCCTTCTCAAGAATGCATGAATTTAGCTTTATTAGTCATGATTTGTTCCTCAATTTTTAGTTGGAATAATTCAGGACAGTCTTGATAACTTGGTCTCAGGAAACGGTCTTTGTAGTTAGTTAATCTGCCAAAGGCAATTAATTGCCTTTGAGGCTTTTGGTAATGAAGGCGGCCAGGGAAGGTCAGGATACCAATTCTCACTACAGTATCCCTTTGCCGATATCATCTCTACCTTCAGTGATGGAGTTGTATTTATAGTGCTTTATAAATTAAGGTATTTGCCAAAATTAACTTGGATGAGGAAGTCATTATCCAAGGGAAAAACACCATGGGGAAAAAAATAATAACAGAAGCAAAGAGCTGTCTTTTGTGAGGGTCAGAATGAAAGTCGATGCTCAGTTCCAGGTGAAGATGGTAGGAATTTGTTCGGTTGTAGAGGACACAAGAAATACCATTGCAGGCAATGTCGGAGTGTTGAGATAGATATAGAGGCCTCCTTGGTGACCCTGAGAAAAGGAATGAGGTCAGATGTTTTTGTCTGAACAGATGCAGAACCTTGTACTTCCAAAGAAAGAAACAGCCAACATACTGCCGGAAACTCGGGCAGAACACAGGTTGGGTTAAGAGGGCAGATATTGAACAGCCTTGGGTAGATTGGAGGAGTCAAGCCATAGCTATGGCATGCGTATCTTAGAAGACTCAACAAGAAGTGACCCTTATAGGTGAACAAAACCCACAGAATCAAAGAAGTCCCTGCACTGAGAAAATGCCGAGAGCTGTGGGTTCGTTGCTTACTTTTATTACAAATGTGAGAAGCCGGTACCCAAGTTTCTTTATCCTTTTTGGTGACCTGTGCTCCACGGTTCCTGGATTTTTATTTAGGAGCACTGCTGTACTCTGTGTATTAAATGAGAATGGAAAGAAGGGGGTGTTGTTAAAGAAGAATACTCTTACTTTATTTCCTTTGTTCTGAAAGTTTTAAAGCAAAAGAAATCTAAGGACTCCTCTTTTCAAAATGGCCACAAGGCTGGATGGATAATTATGGTGCTTGTCTGAGCAGTGGCTGGTTTCATGCACATGAGTAAGAGCCTCTTCTCCATTGAAGAAGCCTGGAGCATCTAAGCTTCTATGAGCTTCTGAGGCACATGATGCATATGTCTGTACTGAGGTACATGACAGATATGTCTGTACTCTGTGGGCTTTGGAGACACCCCTAAAGGGAGGGCAGTGACTTGAATTTCTCTAACACTCTTCAGTTCAAACCAGAATTATTTCCCACTTTCTGAATATCTGAGGCCTGGAAGCTTCAAGTGCCTTCCTCATGTGACTCCAAGGGGTGTGTAAATACTTGTCTTAACTCCATGAGGTAAATACTTGTCTATATTCATGAGGTGATGACTCAGCACTTTGTAAATCAGAAAGTATTTTGTTGTTATGAAAGTGTATCATCATTGACTGAAACATGAAAGTCAGATGAAGCATCAGCACAAAGGTATTCTACATCTATTTCATTATTACAAAGAAAGGATAATTCTGATTCATAATGTAGCTTCTGAGAAGAATGAATTTGACCTTTGAATTTAGTGTTAGTCACCCAGTCTACACTTAGTTGGGCTGGCCTTATGTCTCAGTGCTCAGAAGCAAATCCCCAAATGACCTCATGACCTCTTTCTTTCTTTCTTTCTTTCTTTCTTTCTTTCTTTCTTTCTTTCTTTCTTCCTTCCTTCCTTCCTTCCTTCCTTCCTTCCTTCCTTCCTTCCTTCCTTCCTTTTTTCTTTCTTTCTTCCTTCCTTCCTTCTTTCCTTCCCTTCCTCCCTCTCTCTCTCCCTCCCTCTCTCCCTTCCTTCCTTCCTTCCTTCCTTCCTTCCTTCCTTCCTTCCTTCCTTCCTTCCTTCCTTCCTTCCTCTCCCCTTTTGCAGTTAAATGGATCTATAAGGAGAGAGGCTCAACAAGTAGGATTTCAAGATATGGCTACTTCCTGTCTCCCTGGGTTCTCCAGTTTGGCATGGAGACATGGGTACTCTTCTTGCTGTACAGATTAAAGGAATTAAGCCTTTACCCGTGTTCTAGAGCAGGAAACAGTTTTGAAGAAGAGTTAATTCCTTTTTCCCAGAAGTCCTCATGGTCACTGAGTATAGTAAGTGTGGGTAGCCATCTTGGTGGAAGAGTAAAAGAGAAGGAACTACTACTAAAAGGGCTGAGTGTTAAAGAGTCCACAGATAAACGAAAAACAGATGGGAGCTTATGAAATTATTCAGAAGAGAGTTTTGGAGGCCCTCCCTAGAAGAAACAGAATAGAGATAAAAATAGATTTTAAAGGCAGCTTTCCAGCAGCCATGCCCGTTAAATGTTGTATTTTCTATTCTTTGTTTGGTGGGCATCCTTGGGAATGAAAATGAGAGAGCTCCAGATGGATACTGAAGAATGAAGGTGTCTAGTAACCGCCTTCTAGTCACACAGCTTGTAGGTGACAACCTCTGCCTCCATTGCCACCAGCACAATTATTTCTCCAAGATGCTCATATTCATCTATCTTCTCCCCTGATCTCTTCAGTTCCACATTCCTCAGTAAGCTTTATGTTCCAGTTTCAACCATCAAACTTTATAAACAGCTGTGATTCACCAGGCCATGGTATGATTAATTTTTGTTTCGTTTTGTTTCTTTCTGTTTCTTTGGCATTTAAATCAACTCTTCTCCCCCTAGGAGTTACAGCCATGATAGAAAATAAATGAAACCTGTGCTTATTACAGCTCACTCTACATAAATCATTTTGCCCTTGGTGGCTAGATAAGCAGCTATTTGTGAAGTTGTAAATTGGATGTGCTCAGCATATACAGACATATACAGGAGCAGATGCCTATGAGTAGGGAATGGAAATAATGTTTCATGAAAGGTTGTTCTAACAAAGTTTAAAGTCACCCTCCCCAGTTGCTTCAAAATAATGTGGAGCTAAATATGCACATTAGGGCTTGTCTAGGCATGAGGAAGGAAGGATAGCTTTGACGGAGGAAATGTGAATGCGCCAGCTATTAGAAGCAAGTTCAGGAGACTCTGAACATGGTCCTCAGGACAAGAGAAACGTGGTGAGTATCATTCAGGGCTGAACCTGAGTGGGGAAAAAGAGAAAAAAGTCTCTGGAGGGAATCTTTTCTGTTAGGCACTCGTGGGAAGTTTCCGTTAGGACATGCCCAAGTCCTCCAGGCATCTGAGAATCAACCCATGAGTCAAACCTGGAAATTTACAAATTAAGGAGACAGAGTTTATGGCTGACTATGACATCCAGTCAAAGGATTCCAAAGTGTTTCTTCCCCAGAATTTTTCCATAACAACTTGATCTTGATTTCAGACATTTCTTCTCTATAGGAGAAGGTTGAGTGAGATCTCTTCAGTGGCACAAATAAAATCTCTATTAAGAGTTTTTAAGCTACAGTAGAAATTAGTGGTTTTATATAAATAAATTATATTTATATTTTAGCATTTTAAGTCTCTTTCTGTTATAATATGTGACCAGTTGTGTTCAAATGTGCCTGCCCTTTACATAAATATTATTAAGGAAATTACAAAGCATAACTCTAACTCTACTATTTTCTGTTCCTAGGAAAGGATCCCAGAATGAAAACAATGGCATTAAAATTGTTATAACAATGACATCCTCAAGCTTAATAAAAATAGAAATATATTTAATTTTCCATATTTAATATGAGTAAAATATTCATTGGGGGTATTTTCTGATTGTGATTTTTATTATCGTTCTGGGCTATAACAAGATACTACAACTGACCATGTTTAAAAAAACCACTAATGTATTGCCCCACAGTGTTGGACGTTAGGGAGTCTGAAATCAAGGTATTGACAGAGTTTTCCCTAAGGCACTGAGTAAAGGATTGGTTTCAGTCTTTTTCCCATGGCATATTGAAGACTGGCTTCCTTTATTTACCCACATTGGCTCTAGATTTGTCTTTTTGCTCAGATTTCCTGTTTTTTTTTTTTTTTTTTTTTTTTTTTTTTTTTTTTTTTTTTTTTTTNTTTTTAGAACACATCATATTCCACTAGTGTTCTCTCTAATGACCTCATTTACAAAGACTTATTTCCAGACTTATTTCCAAATAATCTTATAGGCGCAGGAAGCTAGGACTTAACTGCCTTTGAGGTGATTCATTTAACCCATTATACTGAGTCTCTGCAGTGGCATTTAATGTAGAAAAACTAGTGAATTAATTCAACAGGTGGGTCATGGTATTGCTTTTAGAAAATTAACAAAATGACAGACTTTTTTTTTTGACATAAGTAGGAAATATCAAAGAGGCAGCAAGAAGGGCCAGGGTAGGACTGTCTCAGACTGAAGATCGTGAGGTGCCAACATCAGAGTTGGTAGTGAGTGACTGTGGAAAAGGTTTATATAACCAGGGGGGATGTTACAGTACAAGTATAAGGACACTGGATGCCAACTTAGTCTTTGGATGGTGGGACATTGATCCCATAGGTGTCTCGTAGAGGAGGTTATTAGAGTTAATTTTGGAGTGAGAGCTCTTTTCCATCTGTTTTCCTGAGTATTTGGTAATAAAAACAGTGTTTGTGCAGCTCACTTAAAAATATAATGTATGGTTTATAATACAGTTAATAGATAGTCATCTATAGTAGTCAAGCTTTTAGTCATGTTAATTAGGCTTTCGAGATGTATAAAGATATTTTTCAGATGGATAGTTATTCTTCAAATTTTTCAAAGACTAACAGAATATGGGATTTAAAATATTTTAAGAACTTAGGACTTTTGACAATGAGACATCTGCTCCCGGCAGCACCAATCTATTTCAAGAGGATGATGAGCTTTGAAGAGGCTCCTTATGGAATTTGTTAGCCATTTGGGCAAGAGACTGCTCTGGCCTGTACTGATTAATGGTATATTGTATAAAATGGATATGCAGGACCCACAGAAAAATGACTGCTGAACCTGCCTAAAGGTGAGACAGTCTTTCAGGGTTCCTGCTTCATGAAAGTGTCTGCAAGACATTCTGCAGGACACAGAAGAAAGCAACTGATGAACTTTACCAATAAAAAGAATAAGAGATCTTCAAATTTCCTGTTTCATGGAAAAGTCTACCAGATATTATGGGCTTGTAGACTTAAGATGGATGCCCTAATGGTACAGAGGAACTTTGGGTGACTGTTCAGGCAGCAAGATGTCTCTGTCAATTCTAGAGTTTTGGAAGTTGCTTAAAATGCACTTTTTGTTAACTTAGGAATTATTATATCCTTCTGGGGTCTTTGTGCAGTTGAAAAATAGACAGTTATAATTACAGTTTTCCTTAGTTATGACAAAAGATAAAGTAGATATAAATATTGTAACAATAATTCTTCCTTGATAACTGTTTTGTTGTATGTAATTTTGCTATGTTAAAGTTAAAACCTTCCTTTTTATTAATTTATTTATTTACTAAAGATTTCTGACTCTTCCATTTCCCTCCCCGAGGGAGGGGGACTTCCTTTTTATTTAGACAGAAAAGGGGAGGTGATGTGGGATTCCGCTCTGTGTGCTATGAATATGCTTTGTTGCCATTAGTTAATAAAGAAGCTGATTTTGGCCAATGGCTTAACAGAACATAGCCAGGAAAGGATGGAAAAGATGTATAGCGAGAGTAGCCAGAGTCAGTGAGAAGTCATGTAGCTGCCTGCAGAAGACAGACACACCGAATTGTTGCCTGTAAGTCATAGCCATGTGGTGATACACAGATTAATAGAATCAGGTTAATTTAAGATATAAGAATTACCACCTATAAAGAGCCACAGGCCAACTGATTGGATAAGAAAATAGAATCCATCCTTCTGCAACATACAAGAAACACACTTCAACCTCAAAGACAGACATCGCCCTGGAGTAAAGGTTTGGGAAAAATTTTTTCCAATCAAATGGGCTCATGAAACAAGCTGGTATAGCTATCATAATATTCAACAAAATAGACTTCAAACTAAAATCAATCAAAAGATACAAAGAAGCATATTTCATATTAGTCACAGGAAAAATCCACCAAGAGGAATTTTCAATACCTGAATACAAGGAAACCCCATATGTAAAAAGAAACATTTCCAAAGCTCAAATCACACTTTAAACCCCACACACCAATAGTGGGAGATTTAAACACTCCACTCTCACTACTGAACAGGTCTGTCAGAAAAAAAATCAACAAAGAAATGAGGGAACAAACAGATGTTATGACTCAAATGGACTTAACAGACATCTATAGAACTTTTCATCCAAACATAAAAGAATATACCTTCTTCTCAGCCCCTCATAGAACCTTCACAAAAATTGATCACATATTCAGCCACAAAACAAACCTCAACACATACAAAAAAATTAGAATGACCCCATGTATCCTATCAGACCACCATGGCCTAAAATCAGCTGGAGGTTCTAACCAAACAGTTTCTTTATAGGTATGTCTTTCAGTTATGAAAACTTTCTTCTGTGATTTTGTCAGAAATATTTTCTGTTTTTTTTTACATGGGATTCTTCTCCTTCTATGCCTATTATTCTTAGGTTTGGTCTTTGCATAGTGTCCCAGATTTCCTGAATGTGTTATGTTAGGAGTTTTTTAGATTTAACATTTTCTTTGACTGATGAATCTATTTCTTCTACCATATCGTCAACACCTGAGAGTCTCTCCTCCATTTGTTGAATTCTGTTGGTGATGCTTGTGTCTATAATTCCTGTTCACTCACCTAGATTTCACTTTTCCAGAATTCCCTCAATTTATGCTTTCATTATTGCTTCTATTTTGATTTTCATGTCTTGAACAGTTTCCTTCTCCTGTTTCTTTAGTTTGCTTTTGGCAGGGGCTTTCTTGGCATTCTTTAAGGGATTTACTGATTTCCCCCAGTATTTTTGTCTCTTCTTCAATTTCTTGGAGTTGTTTTTTTTATTTTCCTATTTAAGAACCGCTGTCATCTTCATAAAGTTGTTTTTAAGCTAATTTTCTTGTGCTTCAGCTGTGTTGGAATACTCACAGCTTGCTGTAGTAGGATAACTAAGGCTCTGATGGTGACAAATTGCCCTGGGTATTGATTGTGTTCTTACACTGCAATTTAGGCATCTGCGTTTTGGATCATTATAGGTCTAGGTGCTGATTTCTGAGTTTGTCTTTATTGGATGGGTGTTTTATTCCTTAGTTTCTGTTTCCTGTTTGGTCTTTTGGTCTTTGTGGCCTGGATTTCTAGTGGGTGGAATGACTCTGATCCAGTAGGGAGTCTCTGTTCAAGTTGGGGGTTGCTCTCTTGGAAACTAGCATGGCCTTTGGTACAAAACGGGGCGTATTTCATTCTGACTGGTGTGGTTGTGCTGTGAAGCTGTGTTACTTTGCCTGTTTAAAACATGTGATTGGTCTAATAAAGAGCTGACCAATCAATATCAAGGAAGTAGAAAGGATAGGCAGGACTGTCAGGCAGAGAGAATAAATAGGAGGAGAAATCTGGGAATCAAGGATCTGGGATGAGAAAGGAGAAGAGAGGACTCCTGGGTTCAGCCACCCAGCTACAACCGCAAGCCATGCAGTAAGAAATAAAGAACGATATAGAGAAAGGTAAAAGCCCAGAGGCAAAATGTAGAGAAGATAATTTAAAATAAGGGAAGCTGCCTAGAAATAAGCCACGCTAAGGCCTGGCATTCAAAAGGAAGAATAAGCCTCCGTGTGTATTTATTTGGGAGCTGGGTAGAGCAAAGAGTAAACAAGCAACAACAATATTTTTGCATTCCTATGTGGGTCCATATTTCCTTGTAGGGCCTGAGAAAGATTTCATTCCATTATCATTATGGAGGGGAGCGTGATAGCATGCAGACAGACATGGTGCTGGAAGATGAGCTGAGAATTCTGCATAGTTTCAGAGGTTCAGTCCATCATCATCATGACAGGGAACTCGGCAGCATGCTGGTAGATGTGGTGCTGGAGCTGAGAGTCTTACCTCTTGTAGGCAACAGGAAGTCAAGTGGCAGTCCAAACCTGGTAGTTTTCTATTGGCAAATATTTAGGTTGTACAATATTATAATTGTAGAGAACATATGCTGTATGTTGATGCCCATATTCAAACTAAATCAGGAAATATATTTAAAAATAGTCATGTCTAGTAATAGATATTGGTGTGCTGGAGTCTGCCTACTACCAAAACAAAAACCAAAACTAAAACACAGCCAAAAAAAAAAATTGCGCACTCTGCCCTGCCTCTTAACTCCAAGATCTATGCTGGTTTCATCAAATTGGTCAAAGTGAGAGAAACTATGACCATTGGCCAACAATGCAAATGCAAGTTTTTTTTGTTGTTGTGTGACATGTTCAGAGCATCTTGACAGCATTACAGATACATAACACTTGTTAACGAATTGATATACTCTGATTTGTGGACCATTTACAAGAAAAATTGTCTCCCTTTATGAGCAGAAAAGCTGATTTTTTTTTTTTTTTTAGTGCCACGCTTTAGAATGGTTTATAATGATAAACTGTAGAGCCAGCTTGGGAAACAGATGACAGGAATCTGAACTGCAATTTACTCACAGCTTCTAAAGCTGTGGAGTAAATTGCTGAGGTAATTTGGATGGGTGAAATACATTTATTCAGAAGAATTAAAATTCAAGCTCCCTTCTTCCCTGACAGCAGAATGATTAATGGCAGGGCCAGAAGGATCAGCAAATTCATGGGAAACTTTGGAAATCATGAGTTCCCAAGCTGTCATTTGTTGAGCTTTAAGGTGTTAAAAGGGGAAAAACAAAGACTAATTAAAAGGTTGCTAATTCAAGCTGCATGTTTTACGAGTTGTACTGTATGACTTGAGTAAGTAGATCAAATACAGGAGAGCTGCCTCCCGTGCAGTTACTCCTGGAATGCAATTTGAGTTTTCCCACTGGACAATGCCAGAGAACGGATTCTCTTCTCACTGTGGCGCTCTCCACGTTTTATAGTGTTTACAGATTTCCTGGAGGAGCTTGTTGAGGGTTCATTTCTTATTCAGTAAATGACGCTGTTGATGTTTGTGCGAAGATGGGAGACAACACTGTAGAAAGAACCTAAAGGTCCTGCAGAAGAAGCAGGTGTGGAGATACCCCATGCTTCCCTTCCACTGTCCACATTCACTTAACTAGAAATAATAATGAACATCATGATTGAAAATAGCTTCCCTTCAATACACTTCCTTTTAATTTAAATTTCTTTTGTGGTTGTAGTAAATTTCTCTTCTGTCACTGCTTCTGAACATTTAAACCTGTTCTGTTGTTTATATATTTACATATTTTGTTTTGATTTTCTCCTTCCCTACCTCCCTAACTGGGATCTCTGTAATTCTGTGAAACTTCCAATAGAGGTCATTGCCTTGTTATAGAAATACTTTCTTTTTTTCCTTTGCTAAGAGAGGGCTCTGTGGCTGCAGTCACTTTGCGGTGTGATGGGAATAATCTTAAGGGCCCAGTCCTCTCCAGCTGCACTGGTTTGTACAGTATAGCCCATTCCTTACAAAGTGGGAGGCCTCCTACTTTCTTCCATTGAGTTAATCCTGCAGCTTTTCAAAGTTTCAAATATTCAAATGCATTAGGCTCTTCCAGCCACCTGGAATGGAAGAAGAGGAAGCTAACCGATGCCTGGCTGATATGTTGCTAAGATGAGGTGTGGCATATTGCCATGCTAGAGGACCATCAAAAGGTGCCGCACTGTTGGAGTGGATCAAACAGTGGCAATTGCATTTGTTATAATAATAGAGCCTGTAAGACTGAGATTAAGGCATGAGCAAGTTGGATCCATTCAGAGACTCCAGGGAAGTCTCTATTCCAGGCGTCTTTTGGTTGTATTTGCAATTTCTTTCTTTTTACACCGCCTTCTCTCTGAATGGGGCTTAAATGTCATTCTAAAAGCACGTCAGTTAGTGGATTTGACCTATCCTAAATCCCATTTCTGTTGCATTATTTCTTGGAAGGCCCAATTGTCTATTTGAATTAAATTTAAGATACAGAGGGTTAGGCCTCCCACAGAGGAATTTTTGAGGGGCCATAATTCAGTCCATAACATGTAATCTGGAAATTGTTATAGTATATCAAGGCTTCACTGATGAATTTAGCTCTGACTTGGAAATAAGAGAAAATGTTTTACTTTTACCACCAAGAACAAATAAAACGGAGTTCTTTCACTTAAGCAATTGTTGTTTCTAGCAGGAGCTCCATGCTAAAGGCTGATCTCAGAGCAAAGACACACGAGAAGGCTCTGTAGTAGCAGGCAGATGTAAGGTTCTCCTCGTCTGCTCCAGACTATGACATTTTTCTTTGTTTTTCCTTCCCACACCATGTGTTCTGTCACAAATACTTTGTTCTTTCAGGTTTGCTGAGTTTGCCTTTTCCTTGAAATCTTTTTGGGTCACACGAACTGAAAGTTTCTGTTCTCTGAGTTTAACTTATTCCAAAAATATGTTCCAAAGCACCCAGTATATTTGGAGTGCCTTGGGAATACGTATGGGATATATATATATATATATGTCATTTCTTTCTCTTTGCTAACTTCATGTAATGGGACAGAAATGTTGGTCAGCAATGTGTGGCCGTGTGCTTTTGCAGAACAGCGCGAGGAGTGATTCCCTGGGTTATCAGAGGATGTGTGATCTCTTTTTCACTTGGTATTTATTCACATGTTCTGGTAGCCCTCTCTCATGAATTACTGAACTGTTTTCTCTGCGTTTTTCATGAAGAAGTTTCTGTCATATGGATGCATTCAGAGAATGAGCCACACGAGATGCTGTCCTTTCTAGACGCGTGTTAAGGGGCTGTTTTGTAAGGTGGAACTCCATGTATTGCCTCACACCGCGCCCTCTGTCTGCATTCTATGTGCTAGATTCCAGTTTGTGAGCTTCGGGCAAGGGGCTGGACATTGAGGAAACACACACACAGAGACAGACCAACACAAGGACCTCCAATCGCTGGTACAAAAGCCCTTCTTAATAACACCGTGGAGCCTTAAATACTCTGCAGTCAATGGCCAACAGGTGAAAATCCCATCCTCTGATCCTCTAGGCAAAGCACAGCTTTTAGTAACTTCAATTAGAAGGCTCTAGCAGGGAAGAGCAGCTGAAGGCCAGGACTCAATTAGTCCCAACAATGTATAATTTGCCTGTAGTTCAACAGGGTTCACACAATCCTATCCTGGTGGGCTCCTATGACAACCAAAAGATCTGCAAATGACTGAACTCTAGTTATAGACCTCAGAAATACACAGATTTTGCTTGTTTTAAAATGCAGCAAATAAGCAATAGAGTACAGGTTTCAAATTAATATTTTATTCCCCTCTTTCTAAGAAAACGGTATAAGCTGTAGCCAGCTCTTATTAAGAGACTTCTTGTCCCACTTTTCTTTCAGATGTGGAGGAATTTTGTGCTGATTTTTTTCCAACTCTTTTAGCCTCTTTTATTCTACTGTTAATTGATATCAGAATGATCATTCACCATGGAGCCCTTCCTAACTTTGCTTTGGGTCTGTTCTAAATGCAAAGTCTTCGTTAGTTTATACAAGAAGGCTTCTTAATATATCTAAGAACTTTGCTTTCATTTTTAATCTGTTTCTGAGATCTTGCAGTATTACATTTTTTTATTGAGCATCCTGATAGCTACATTAACAAAATCTAGTTTGCCTCAGTGGTTGAAGAGTCTTTCAGTTTGATCCATACTACCCTCACAGTGAAGAACCATGAATATTATAAGATCACATCTGAATCCCATCACTTGAGGAAATTACTATTTGACTAGATATTGAAGTGGCTAAATAAATCTATAAGGCCTTTGTTCTCTGTTGTTGAAGACTTAATTTTTTTGTAGAGTAGCCATCAAATCTTGAATAAAAACTAATGAAACGAGAGACTTGTGGGCTCCTCTCCACCAGGGTTCTTCTGCTCACCTTCATAGCGGGCTGTCTTCCTTTCCTTAGCTGGCTCCCACTGAAGTAAATAGGCTTATTTGCCTGCTCTGATTCTTTTCAACACATACTCCTGGCACTGAGATGATGTGACAGAGTGAACACTATCTGAGAGCGGCTGTCAAAAGTCCCATTGCCAGGAAATCAAGCCTGAATGTAGTACAAGCAAAACAGAATTGTCCAATCAGTTCCAGGTATCCTTTTCTTAGGAGCTATTTAACATTGTACTCAATGTTTGTGCAAACCAACTCTTGCACAGGTTCCTTAAACTAAAATATTAGAAACCCACTTGAGGTTCCTCAGTCACTAGAACAAGGGAATTGCTTCTCTAGATTTTTTCTCTCTGCATGGTTCTATTGGGCTCCTTGTGTCCCAGCAGTTGTTGTCATTTACACCAAGTGAAAGTTTGGATGAAAATGGGTCATGAGCTCCGTTTGCCAGTTTAACACAAACTGCATCTTGTCTCCTAAGGGAGGACACATTCTCTGTTTCCTTTAATCTTTTTTATAAGAGATGACAGTATATATTAACGGAGGGCAAGAATAAATCACTGGGTTTAAGTGTTAATGATCATCTAATAATAAGATGTGATAGGATTATATTAGAAATGCAGAATTGGGCTATTTATTAGGAATGACATGCCATCAAATTATAAGCCCCAGAGGATATAGGGATAATTATAGTCATCTAGATATGAAAGAAGTTAAAAATCTTTTGAAAGTCTATTTTATTATTTTGCTGTAAGTTATGACAAAATAAGGTTAATTTAGAAAATGCCTGCTATGTGAGAGAAATAAAGTTTATTAGCATTTAATTGAGACCCATTTTCTAATACTTTCTGGTAGTTTTTAGAGGAATTTCACATTTGATGTCTTTGTTATACAAAAATACTAAAAACTGATTGATAACAGAAACTAATATGCTTTTGAAGTGGTAAATTCTCTGGTGTGGAAGTTTATTAGCTGCAATTATAGTACTTTTCTTAACAGGTCAGCGCAAAGCATGTTGTGAAATATGTTCTCTGAAGAAGTTTGTATTTAGTAAGTTATGAGCAGGGTGATCAGCAAACTGAATATAGGAATTCAAAAGTGAGAATTCAGATCTTACCTGAGCCTTTTAGCTGACTCCCTATGGAAGTCCCTTTACCAATGGAACCATTTGGGCAATCATATTCAGCTTTTTTTTTTTTTTTTTTTGAGCCTTTCGATGACCTTGACCTACTTCACTGATTTCTGTCACCTCCAATTTGTTCTGTCTCTCATTGCTCCAGTTTTCAATTTTTTCTTTCTTGGCTTCTTTATCAGAGCGTCTCTCTCCTTCCTCAAGAAAGAAAAAGTTCTCAAGACATATTCAGCCCTAGTTAGTCTAATTCATTTGTAATCTCTCCAACTCATTGCATCTTGGCATTAGCTCCGACCGCTGAAGCAAAATTGTTCTTAATTACTAAATGCAGTCATTTGTTTTCCTGTCATTGCCTTTCTAAAGGTGCACATCTGATGATGTGATGAATACCTGGTTTTGGTGAAATGCTGTTGGAGTCTGTGCTGCGATATTCACTATGAGGGTATGCCATTTCTTACTTTAGATTGTAGGGTGACACTTTCTTAGCTCTAGCCACTATTCTAGGACCATGAAGAAATGCCCGCTATGTACACAAGTATTTATGTATAATAAATAATTTTTATTAATAATGTATAATAAATAATTATTTATTATAATAAATAATTTACAATTATTATGTTACTTGTCTCTTTTCTTTTTATTGAAAATATATTTTTCACATATCCTCATTTTGGTTCCCCTTCCTCTACTCTTTCCAGTTTCTCCCCACCTCACCTCCCATCTGCATCCATTTCCTTTCTGTCTCTTCTCAGAAAATAAACAGGTTTCTGAGGGATAATAATATGACCTAATCTAATCTAATCTAATCTGACAAAACAAAATGAACACAATGGAATTAAACAAAACAAACAGAAGGAAAAGATCCCAAGAAAAGACACAAGAATATGCTTTCTTTTTTCCTTTTTATATTTTTTGCTTCTTTGTCAAAAATCAGGTGTTTGTAGGTGTGTGTGTATTGATATCTGGGTCTTCGATTTGGTTCCATTGGTCCTCCTGTCTGTTTTAAGGCCAACACCAGGCTGTTTTCAGTACTGTAGCTCGGTAATAGAGTTTGAAATCAGGGATTGTGATGCCTCCAGAAGTTCCTTTATGGTACAGGATTGTTTTGCTTATCCTGTTTTTTTTTTTTTTTTTTTTTTTTTTTTTTTTTTNTTTGCTTTTTCATATGAAGTTGAGTATTGTTCTTTCAAGGTCTGTGAAGAATTTTGCTGGGATTTTGCTGGGCATTGCCTTGAATATGTAGATTTCTTTTGGTAAGATTGTCATTTTTACTATGTTTATTCTACCTACCCAAGAGAATGGGAGATCTTTCTATTTTCTGGTGTCTTCTCCCATTTCTTTCTTCAAAGATTTAAAGTTTTGTCGTATAGACTTCTGAACAGATGTATCTAAACTGGCTGAAAGAGACTTGGGGAAATGCTCAAAATCCTTAGCCATCAGAGAAATGTAAATCAAAATAACTCCCAGATTCCATCTTACATCTGTAAAAATGGCCAAGATAAAAAACACTGATCTCAGCTTATGCTAGAGAGGATGTGGGGTAAAGGGCACACTCTTCCATTGCTGGTAAAATATGACAGAAAATTGATGGAACTGGGCCAAGCTGTCAGTAAAGAAACTTACATCTAATGCAAAAATGATTCTATCAGAGAACATCTGGAGTTAGTGCTTGGAAAAATAACTGGTAAATGTTTAATCTTTAAAATTCTTAGATGCTTTAGTAAATCCATCCAAAGCATCTTGATTCTTTGAAAAACTACACTTGTATTTATTATTGACCATAATGCTATCTGCATAGCATCCTTCTCCCTATCCAATAGAATATTATCTTTAGTTTAGAAGATCTAGGCCTTCAGTTGTCTATAGGTAGACTTAGGTAGTCTATAGACATATAAAATATTAATGCATTTGACATTTCCATTTATCATCTAAACTGGATAAATGGAAATGTTAGATTTGAGAAAACCGTATAAATGGAGGAATCACACACATAACATTAACATAAATATTACATAGCAATGCTTGGGATCTCAAGAAAGCAGGGGTGTAGAACCTTTATTTAGATGCACAAACCATTCAGCTGACCTTCATTTTAATGCGTCCATCTTCTCAAGAAGGTAAAGAATCAACAGCTTGAATTACTGATCCCTGCTACTTGCACCATCAAATGTCTGTCTCTACCAATTGATCAATTTTCTGAGGTAGAAATTAATTAAATACACCTTCTCTTTAGGATGCTCCTATAAGCTGATATCTTGCTCATGTGGTTGTTGATTTTTGTTTGATATCTTGTAACATCCTTATTTTTAATAAAATTTTCAAATATAGAAAAATGATTTTGTCAATTCATATCTGGAGTGACTAGGACTCTGAAGAGAAATCTTCTTTGGTAATTTGTCCTTGACCTCTTAGGTGGATTTCTTTTCCTTATTTTAATATCTGCAATGAGAGAGCGGTGATGGATCTGTATCTATCTTTTAAAGCTCTTCTGAAACTCTATGTTATGTCTACAATGAGCCCTCTTTTGTAAATATTATAATCAGAGAGATTTACCATTTGCCATCTACAAACTAGAAAATATTGGGAAGATTGTTTTTAGAGTTTTGAGAGAGTTCTGGCATTTAGTTAATAATATTGGGCCAAAGCCATTTTCTTTGTTTTGATAAGTGTATCCTTGGAGGTATGGTACTAATAATGGAGAAAGATTTTACAAGATTTATAGAAACTCTGTCTGTTCTCCATAACTGTGCTAAACCTAAGTCTAAAAATTTTACGAACAAGAATTTTAAAAAGTGTTGTAAGGAGGAAATTATTTTGAACTAGCATTCCAGTCAGTAAAGTCATCAAATAAGTATGAGGAAAATGAATATATTTTAAGGGTTCACTCTTGCATTTATCAGGAATTCCTGAGTGTGTGTAATGATGTTCAAGTAATGTGGTAATCAATAAAATGCTGGTAGACAAAAGAAAACTCCCGGTCTCACCACAATGAAATTTTAGTGTAAGAACTCGGAAAAAACCGAAACAAAAGATAAAGCAAGACAGAACTGCTGTAGAGGAAAACAAAGCAGGATAGGTATGTTGCTGAGTTATCGTTGTTATAAGGAAGATTATATAGGCTTAATTAAGTTGACATTTCATAATGACATGAAAAAAGGAGAAGTCTGCAGCTATTTGGGGAAAAAGAATTCCAGGCAGGAAGAACAGTTAGTACAAGTACATTTAGGTAGCAGCTGTGTCTGGAGTATTCAAGAAAGGGCATAAGCCTGTGTGGCTAAGAAGAAGGAGAAAGACCTCCATTCTTAAGAAGAAGGAAAAGATGAAGTCAGGGAGACAGTGGCGAAGGAAATTCACTGAAGAGTTTCATGACTCTCTGTAAGGATTTTGGCTTTAATGCTGAATTAGCAGTCCTTGACACAATACCAAGGGATGATTCATAGAAGGAAAAATTGGTAAATTCGATCTCATCAAAATTAAGAGCTTCTGTCCCAAAAGACAAGTTAATAGATTGCTGTAATGGTTCAAAGAGGGAAAATAGATTTGCAAATCATATATATAATGGTCAATTTGTACTCAGACTACATAACAAACTCTAGAATTTCAACAATAACAAAATAACTACTCAGTAAAACATAGGAAAGAATTTAGAGAGATGCTTTACCAAAGATGTAAACAAAAAGCAAACATGCCTGTGAAAAGGTTTGCAGCAGCACTGTTCACTAAGGAAAATTAATACAAGAACACTTCCGCAGACACCACTCCATACTATCAGAGTGACTTAAGTGAAAAGACTGACCACAGTGTTGATGAAATCCTTGTACAACTGGACTTCTCATATCCCTTCTAAGACTGTAAGGGAGAACAAACAGGAAGGGCTATGGAGAAGAACAATTAACACCAAAGAACATTAGAAAAACCATGTATAAACCCTCTTCTGTAGATGGTTCCATAAATATATAGATGTATGAAAGGAATCTAAGTAGAGTCACCAAATAATAAAAGAGACAATGACCCATACTAGACATCTAATACCACCAAATAGAACCTCCAGTGCCAAGAATAGGTTATATCTTGTTGAGTCATTGGTCAAAGAAGCTCCATGGGACACCTCCCAAGCATCACAGACTATTGCTAATGCTATTGTTTGCTTTCTGCAATCTGATGGTAAGGCCCTATTGTTGAAGACAATACTTACTTACATCATCAAATGCAGAGAAGTCAATCTGTGCCTAACTAGAAGCTTTGCCCCGACTGAAAGACATTCTGCATACTACTAGAGAAGAAAGTTGTCATCAATATCACTGAGCTACAAATTCTGTGCACTATCAGAAAGGTGCCATAGTGGTACAAACATTGTAGGAGTTAACAATCACTCTCTGGTTGACTTAACGGCTTACTCCATGAGATGGAACCCATACTCAATACTGCTAAAGAGGTTGAAAACCTGAGACCAGACAGTTTATGGAACTAAAGGAAAATCGAATGCTATGATTCTGTTAAGGTACATAGCAAGAAAGTAACTTCTAATTACATATTGCTATAGCCATAGATATAGTTGCCTTACTCAACCTTCATCAGAGACAAACTTCTTGCAGTAGATTTGAACTAACATAAAGACCTAGAACATGATAATGTTGAGAGAGTGAGAGACTTTGGAATACAAAGTATTAAATGGAATGTTTTCATCAAAGCCCTCCTCTCAAGGCTCAGGGATCTACCAGAAGATGAAGAAGAAGTAGAGTAAGAGCCAGATGTAATGGATGACTCAAAGGAAACAGGACATATCAAGACTGATGCACATATGAGCTCATAGCAACTGTGGAAGCATACAAGACCTGTACAGTTTCAAACCAGAAGGAGTCAGTCCTTGCACTGAGAGGGGAAAGTAAACACAGGGTCCCACCTCTAACAAAGAAGCTTTCTGCAATTCATACTGACTAGCAAAGGAAAAAAAATCAGTTTTCTCCAATGGATCGTTACTGAATATATCCGGGACAGGCTTCGTGTCTGGGAGTATTTGACCAACACAAAGTGAACTCGATGACATTTCTGTGGAACTTTTGTTTTGTTTTTGGCATTTTTTTGTCTTACTGGTTTCTTTTTTGTTTTTATTTCATTTTCATTTTTTCTGTAACTTTTTTGTTTCTTGTTTTCTATTTTTTTTAAAGAGAAAAATAAGGGAGAAAGAACATAAAGTTGGGTGGGTAGGGCAGTAAGGAGAATCAGGGAAGAGTTGGAGGACAGAAAAACATGATCAAAATATATTATATGGAAAATTTTAACTTGAAAATAGCAAGCAAAAGAGTTTGTCTTAGCTGAGAGTCACTCACACAACACAAGCTTCAAAGAGGATTCACAGACAAGCCAAGCCCAATGAAGCAGAGATCAGCAGAACTCCTGGGAAGAGGCAAAGATGAACTGAGCCACCTGAAAGGATGCTCTCCCATCTGTTGAGCTGCCTACAGGCTGGGTAGTGTGCTCCATGTTCCCAGCTTTGGTGAACTATCACCCATGCTAGCGTGGACTTTGATGATGCAACTGTCTTTGAATAATTTCTGCTTCTGTAAATAATCCTTCATCCTTATTCCTGTAAGTAAATCCAATAATGCGAATTTGTTCACCAAAGTTGGACTTTTCTGGTATCCATACTTTGGTCTGGCCTTTTGTTTCCTATGGGGCTAAGTCGAAATTTGTTCATGTCTCTTCAGGAATAGTGTCTCATAACAACCTTAAAACTGTACAGTTGTTTCTAGAGGCAACGGAGAATGATGTTTGGAAAGGAACTGAACAAGGACTCTTGAGGCAATTATGTAGAATCTATTTTCCTTCTTGTATCATTGCTGCAGTTTCTATTTTCCTGAGAAATGAAAGAGAGGGCACCACACTTCATTAAATTCTTGGTAATTAGCTCTTAAGTAGGTTTAAATGACCTACCGTTCATTTCCCTTGGGCACTTTTGCCACCGTCCCCTTTCGGCCCCTTTAGCCTAACAGTTTTTAAAATCAGCTTCTAACCTCCTTCCATGGAGGTAACTGGGACTCCATTCACAAGAAAATCTGCATTATTCATCTCATTTTCTTAGTTAAACATTTCCCCTGCGTCCATTCCCCTCCCCTCAGGCATAAGCCAGTCATTAGGCCTTTTTCCTGCCTCTGCCTCTTCAGTCCCAGCTGTTGGACTCAGCACAGAGCACACACAACTAACCTTATTTGGGCAAAATCAGAGGGAGTAGAATTTGGTACCTGTGAGATAGTTAGTGCTGGATCTGGGCAACAAATCTTGGCTACTTGCCAATTTATAATTGGTAAATAGGAGGAAAATGGAACTGAAAGTTTGTAGGTTTTTAAATTTTTTTTCATATTATTGTTTTTCATACTTAGTTCTTAAAACTTTCAATAGCAGACTCCTCTGGCTCAGTTGTTTCTCTATTTCAGAATCCTGTGTGTGTGTGTGTGTGTGTGTGCTTGTGTGTGTTCCTCTTTGTTTTGTTACTACTCTTCTGAGTACCCCACCTCTCTGCACTTTCTCTTGGAATGCTGCTCACATTTCTGCTGCATGCTAGTATGCCCTGCTGCCTAGTGCGATTTTCATTTGCACGTCTCACCTCCTTGAAGTGAGATGCCTTCTGTCCTCTTGGCATTGTTCTGTAAACCTTTGATTATTCTGTGCCCCCTCTGGTTACAGGCAATAGTTTATAGGTATTCTTCTTTGTGTTTTTTTTTTTAATTTCAGTACTTTTTTATATTTCCTTCACTTCCAAATCTTCTAACTCCATGGAATTCCAATTATACATCAAGATACAGATCACTTGCTTTGATGTCATTTCCTTCTAGGTCAAAGTTCTTAGCATTACCTGTCCTGGCCCATATATATCTAGATTTGTATGTTTGCTATATGCATTGCAAATGCCATTTTGAGAAGGGGAGAAGGTGAGTGGGGAGGAGGATTTGAAAGAACAGAATAGTTGAGATGGAGGAAAGACAGAGGAGGAAGCCATTATGGGGCTAGCAAGAAACCTGGCACTAGAGAATTCCCAGGAATCCACAAGGATGACCCCAACTAAGACCCTAAGCAGTAGTGGAAAGGGTGCCGTAACTGGCCTTGCCCTATAGTCAGATTGATGACTATCTTAAAAGTCACCATAGAACCTTCATCAGCAACAGATGAAAACAGAGGCAGAAACCTGAAGCAGAGCACTGGACTGAGCTCCCAAAGTCCAATTGAAGAGTAGGAGATTATGATCAAAGAAATCAAGACCATGATGGGTTCACCCACTGAAACAGTTTACCTGAGCTAATAGGAGCTCACCAACTCCAGCTGGACAGGGAAGGAAACAGCGTAGGACCAAACTAATCCCTCTGAATGTGGTGACAGTTGTATGGCTGGGACAGACTACAGGGGCTACTAGTACTGGCACAAGGATTTATTCCTACTGCTTGTACTGGCTTTTTGGAACCCATTCTCTTTGGATGAATATCTTGCTCAGCCTAGATACAGTAGGGAGTGCTTTGGGCCTTCCTCAAAGCAATGTGCTTTACCTCTCTGAGGTGCGGATGGGGGCTGGAATATGGGGGGGAAGGTGGAGAAGGTGGAGGGAA
This sequence comes from Alexandromys fortis, assembly GCF_014885135.2. Classification (NCBI taxonomy): domain Eukaryota; kingdom Metazoa; phylum Chordata; class Mammalia; order Rodentia; family Cricetidae; genus Alexandromys; species Alexandromys fortis. The sequence goes on from NW_026067997.1 coordinate 3,722,992, forward strand.
TCGGAAAAGGGGAGGGATTGGGAACTGGGATTGGTATGCGAAATGAAAAAAAGATTGTTATCTTTTTTAAAAAATAAAATAAAAATAAAGACAACTAACATATTAAGAAAACCTTCGTTTTGTAAGCCCTTGCCTTTTCTATTTTTCTTTCCCTCCCTCCCTTCCTCTCTCCCTCCTTTCCTCCCTCCCTCCCTCCCTCCCTCCCTTCCTTCCTTCCTTCTTCCTCCCCCCTCCTTTTTAATTCTTTCTTTTTGTATACTGGGTTGTTGTTCCAAAAGTGATGAACTGTATTAGATTATTTTCTTTCAATATAGATCTTATTGTTTTTTCCTTTATTGTTTGTGCAGTAAACTTGATTTGAAAAACTGTTTAACCACTTTGCATTCTTGTGTAACAGTCATGATTTGTTCCTGGCTGGCTTGTCTGTGTTTTGCTTGATTTTGAAGCTCTGTTGTGAGTCTTTCCTCAGTTGTCTATTTCTAACTTTTTGTTGTTGTTATTTTTCTGCTTGTTTGTTTTTCACCTTGCCCTTACCCATTGTGGTGTATAGTTATGAAAGCCTTATAAATCATGCCAGAAATTGGACTCTTATGTTCTATCTTTCATCAACTTATTTTACCATCTGGATCTAGAGTTTTTCTTTGTGTTTTTAATTTCTCATTAAAGTTATGGAATACTTACTGAAGTACTAGAGCTTTCTATTTACCCTTCAGTCAGTTTTTAAAAGTTGAAACTTTTTTTTCTTTGAGTTTATTTTTCATCCATCCAAATTTTGGTTTATTGGTCTATGGTTTAAAGAATCCCTTTAAGAATTTCACTTTATAATTTTACTCCATTTTTTGCAAAGTATTAATGTGTGCTTTACTCTTTTTCTTGATATGCCTCACCAGTTTAATCTGTTATTCGTTTTTTAGAGTACCAATACTCACCCTGCAAAGTCTTCTCTGCTATATCTTTGTTTTATATTGCAATAGCATTAATTAATTTTGTTTTTAATATTTTTTGCAGCACACTTTAAAACTTTTGGCTTTCATTCTTTTCACGCCTCCCCAGCTATTGGCTTATCATTTCTTCCTTTACTTAATTTTTCCAAGTCTATTGAATTTTGTTTGTTCATTTTTCTTACTCTGTTTCTCCTGCCTGCCTGCTTTCCCCAGTGGATTCCTTTTTATTCAGTATTTACATCCACAACAGTTCTTTCTTTCCTTTGTTGAGTTTCATTTTGTTTCCCATTTTAAAAGCTCTGCCATTTTGCATTCATGTTTCCTAGTCCTGTAGTGATCTGGTCAACCTCATAAGTCATTTGCGGCATTTTTTTTTAAGTACACATATTTTTTTTAACAGATGAGATTGCTTCATTTTTTGTTCAAGTCACATTTGTGTCAGTCCATACCTTATTTTATATTCAAAAAACATTTAATTTTAGAATTGTTTTGATTCATTAAAAAGCTTCTAAGGCAGTACAGAAATGTTTGTACATCGTGTACCCGTTTCCCCATTCGTGCTACCTGTCATTGTTCTATAAGGCATGGGTAATGAGCCAATAGTAAATCACTGTTTGTAGATAAACCCCATTTAATTTAGATTTATTTCAGTTTTCCTAATACTTTTTTTTTTTCCCAAAAATACCATCCAGGGTACCATACTACATCAAGTTAGCGTGTCTGTGTAGGCCTTCCTTTCTGGCCTGTGACAGTTTCTCATTGTGATGGTAGTATTCCATGCCAGTTTTCTTGACATTTAATTAAAACCAATCTTGGTGGTACTGTGTAAAATTTTATTGATGTTCTTAACATCCACAACCATTATATCTCAAGTAAAGGAGATTGTACTTGATGAAACAAAATGCTCTTCAAACACAAAATAGAAATTGTGGCATGGAGGGATATTGTGCAATTCCATGTAGCAACGAAAATACTACAAACACAGAATTAAGTCATTCTTTATTTTAATATTATTTATTTATATAATATGTATTTGCGTGAGTCTGAGTCTATGTATACACACTACAGATGTCAGAAGAGGGTGTTGGGCCCCCTTGGAACTGGAGTTATAGAGGGTTGTGAACTACCATGTGTGTGCTAAGAACTGAACTTCGGTCCTCTGCAAGTGCTCTTAACCCCTGAGCCTTCTCTCCAACCCCATTACTATCTATGTGTTTGTTGAAAAAAATTATAAACTCATGCTAATAACACGCACACTTTACTATAGTAGTCTCTGTAGACATTTCCCAAGTGTATTTTGTATTAGTCTGTGAGTCAGGTAGGCTTTTCATACCATCTCCTCCGCTGTATCAACTGAAGCTGTGCCTCACTTCGTGTCTCAGTTCTATGTTTTCACAGTAAAGGCTGTGCAGAAACAAGTGCCCATCAAAGAATGTTGGAGAATTTTTAAAAAAAATATGGATTTGCATTCTTTGGCAGAACCCAGGAATCTATACCTTAGTAAACTTCTCTGAAAAAAATTTCATAGACAGACAGGTTTGAGTACTTTCAGACGAAATGACTCAACAGCCCCAGAGATAGTCATTAGGCAAAATGTTAATTTATAATTACACGATGAAAGTCAGGTTTTATAAAATTCCGACCTTGGTTATTTATGCTTTTGTACTGATTGGACTGAGTAGAATCCATACTAAGTAGATAAAACAGCTTGTTTTGATGGCATGATGCTAATGACTCAGAACCTTCTTTTAGAAAATTGTTCAAATTGCAATCAAATTAGATGGCAAAGTCTCTTCAAACCATGTCTCCCACACATGTAATTGGAAGAGAATGCTTGTCACATATGGTTGTTTTAAGATTTAAATGCACGATACCATAAAGTACTTACTATAATATAATGTCAGATGTGGAGTCAATTTGATGAATGAATTTCAAGGCTCTCTGCAAAAGGAAAAGTGTTGTTTCTCAGTAAATTTGGGGTTTTGCTCTTTTAGAATAGTGCTGTGACTGGAATTCCAAGTTGGTATAACTCCTCACTGGGATCAGACACATTTTTTTGGGCTGTATCTTTCAGATATGATAGTGACTTTGCATATCAACCACGCTATCTTCAAGTCTATATTATTATTGTTTTTTTTTTTTTTTTTGTAAAACTACTGGCCAGTGTTTGGAGAGAATCTAGAGCAATCTGTGATCACTGCCAACTAGCTCTCCAAGTGTAGCACCAAATCTCTCCAGTTTTCTTAGCATGGCCATCTAGCCAATGAGCCAACAAACCACAGGTAATTGAACAAAAAGTAGGTAATTGACATGAAGTGCTCTACTGCCTCAGAAGACTAATTTGGCCACATCTCTTTAGCTTTTCAATTAATCAGTTTGGTACCCATCTTTCTTATTCATCGGGAAAGCTTAAATCATCCTGCTTGGGATTTCTCTTACCCCCAGCCTGCCGAAGAAGATTCCCATCTCACTCGGTCCTATAGAAGTTTCTATTTTCAAAACAATGAGAAAAAAATTCAGTGTCTGACTACTATATTTTCACATCTATCATCATATGACATGATTTTGGGGTTTGCTATTTTTTTGTCAGCTTGACATAAGTTAGGGTTATTTGAGAAGAGGGAACCACAATTAAGAAAATGTCTCTATAAGATAGGTTTGTACACAAGCATGTGCAATGTTTTCATAATTAGTGATTGATGTTAGTGAACTGAGCCCATGGGGAGCAGTGCCACCATTGGCCAGGTTGTCCTACGTTGTATAAGAAAGCAGGCTAAGCAAGTCATAGAAAGCAAGCCAGTGAGCAGCATTCCTTCATGGCTTCTGCTTCAGTTCCTGCCTTCAGTTTCTTGCCTTGTGTTCTTGTCCTGACTTCCCTGGATGATGAACTACAAGCTATAGGCTGAAATAAGCCCTTTCCTTTCCAAGTTGTTTTTGGTCATGGTGTTTTATCAAGCAGACCATAGTTACAAATGCTTTAGTTTTATTATGACAGAGAAGTAGGATTTAATCACCTGTGTTATGAGGCCAAGATGACACAGAGAACGCTGTAATTTTTTAAAAAAAATAATTGCATTTATATTGTGTATATGTGGTGTGGTGTGTGTGTGTGTGTGTGTGTGTGTGTGTGTGTGTGTGGTGTAGGCCAGAAGTTGACATTAGGATATCTTTCTCAATGGCTTATTTTTGAGACAGTGTCTCTCACTGAACTGGCGTCTGCCCTTTCAGCTCGATTGTCTGGCCAGTGAGCTCTCAGGCTTTATCTGTCTCTCTCTACAGATGTGCCAGTCACGTCAGTTTTTACATGGGAGTTAGAGATTCAAATTCAAGTCTTCTTACTTGTCCAGCAAGCACTAATTGTTAACATGGAAAAAGATTCAGACTGTTGGTGATCACAAAGGTTATAATGTTTCATATGCTTGAGGGACTAACACAAGTCTCCTCAAGTGGCTCTTTTTGTCCTTTACCTTATGGTTGAATTACAGGCAGGAATATGCTAGCGTGTGCATGCTGGTGACACAGAGAAAAGGCATAAACATTGTAGGTTATAAATAAGATGTGGCATAGTTTTATCTAAGTTAATTTTAAATAAATAAATCACTTTCAATGTATAAAAGTAATTGACAGCTCCCACCACCACCACCATCATTAAAATATGGCAAAGTGACTTAAATCTTCAATTTTCAAAATTTATCATCTTTGACTATGTTAATCACTAATTTTTAAAAAATAAACCACCAAAGAGATCAACTTTCAGATTTGACACCTAATATTTTGAAAACTAGGCATATTATCTCTCTCTTTCTCTCTATACATATACAGATATATGTTTAACACAGGCATACACAATATATGTTTAAGACAACAGTTAAGCTGCACTCTCCCTCCTGATCTTTAAAGAAACATGACATTTTATTGTATTTCAGATATATATGTGATGTGCTCTTTTTTATTTTTCACCCAAAAGAGAACTCGTTATAGGAACAAAAGTTTAGAAGAGCTCACATCTTCCAATTTCTAATGTACACTATGTCTGCCTGAAGAGAGAAGATTTCTATTTCCGGGCACCTAATACAATTCTTCATGCTGTTATACATGATGGGGCAAGAACAAACCACTTAGTGTGCAAGAAAAGACCAGTCAGACACAAGTAATTTCATCCTGTCTTCTCTTGACAGAGACTCTTCACATGATCACCTTGATTTTGGGCCCACACAGGTCATCTTCCCAGTGTGCCTGACACTTCATCTATCACGACATGTCCTGAAGTATCCACAAATATTTTACATACGTGTTTCCTGGCTTTGTTTGCCATAAGCTTTGTGAGAAAAATGACTCTGCTTTCTATTGCTCTGTACCCTCTCTGGCCCTTAATAGAGTTTTCAGCACATGATAGATTTTGCATACATGTTAGCTTGGTGAGGTAGAATTGAGTTGATTATAAGGTGTGAGAGTGCGTAAGAACAGCAGCCCCATGAAGTTTCACTAGAGAGATGCAGCTAAAAACTGACCACGACTAGTAAACATTATTATTGTTATCATTATATTATCATTTATCATTATCATTATTATTATTATTGGTGTGTTTTTCTATGCTGCTGAAGCTGGCCAGTAACTTTGCACACCCCTTCTTCCTTTTCTTCAGGCACCCAGGATTGAAGTTCCGTCCTCTGCCACTTCTTCCACCCTGACTTCTTGCTCTCTCTATTGAGGTACATTCTGTTGTTTCTTTGCTTAACATGCTGTCTAACCCAGAGATAAGCTCTGGATCAGGAAGCAATACCTTCTTCTCTTTCTGATAGGCTCAAGTCTGATCAAAAGTGGACAGTCATGGTATATCTGTTATAGAAATTTTTTTAATTTTTTTAATTTATAGAAATTACAGGTGCTTTCTTCTATGTTGTATGGGCCATATACAACTATTCAGGTTGTACAAAGGCAGACATGTATGTCAAGAGGTCCAATAAGGAACCATCTGTCAGAAAGCACTGGTAGTAATAATGGGGAGCGTGCCCATAGCACAGCAGAGTAGAGAGTATATCACATGTTTTGCTGCAGAAAATAAGGAAGGGAGGGGAATGCTGATTGGGGTGGGGAGTCTGCAGGGAATGAGTATTTATTCTCCACAATGGGGAAATCCGTGCTAAATCTAACATGACACCCTCCACTTGCACTGATCAGGAGTAAAGATATCTCAGGTAGCTAGAGTTCTTTTTGTCCTTGAATTGTGACCTCTCCGGATGAAAGCTATGGGAATACCAGATGCTAGGAATCATGACTCAGTTGAAATCCTCTGCATATTGGCTAGCGCATGAGTTAGGTCAGGCTTGCTTCCCAGCCACAGAACACCAACATGTGTAGCGACTCAGACCAAAAAAAGGTCACCTTTTGCTAGGAGTATTGAGTGTGGGCTACTAGTTGGAACATGGCTCTCTTCCATGTAGTTATCCAGGGTCCTGGTTGACAGTCCTTGTCATATTTAATAAGTAGCTGCTGAGGTTCCAAAAAGGATGGTAAAGTTATGTCTCTTTGGAACAACCAGTACCAAAAATAAAAAAAAAAAAAAACATCCGATGAACATGGGTGGTATTTTTAGGGGACAAGTTTTAATGCAGTGCAGTGATTTTCATCAATATTTGTTCTGTTTTCTAGATGTCTGTTCACAATTGCACACCAGGAATGTACAGAGCTGGAGGATTCCTGAAAGCCAATGGTGGAGGGGTGGAACAAAGAAATGGTGAGCACTCTGGAAAACCCGTTTTGCTTAGCTTTTGCTTACCTGTGTCATGGATTAAGTTGTGCACCATAGTATGGAAATGCATCTTCGTGATGGTCCCTGGGCTTGGGCCTTGTGCCTTTCCATGACTTATAAAGTTGATCACTTGTTTGGCTTAAAATACTACTTTCCGTTTAGCAAAGCTCTCTCCCTACAGTTTTATTGATGAAGGTATTCTGTCTACGGTGGTGTCTTTGTAGGACAGCTCACATTTAATGACTTTGATAATCTTTTTGACATGTTAAATTAAGAAAATGCTCTGGGGACAACATGATCCCCAACTTGTGTGTGTGACAGCCATTGAGAGAAATGATCTGGCTGTAAAACACAACTCCTCTGGCTCCCGAAATGAACAAATCTCCAGGAGTACATGCAGGACTTTGAGGGTGGGGGCATGGCCTTTCTGAGAGCCCCAGGGCTAGAAAATTTCCTGTGAGATGGTGTCTTCTTGAGACTAGGGGGAAATTTCACTGGTGATAGCTCAGCTACATGTCAGATTGAGTAAAACCTCAACAGACACCAAACCAAGAGTCTGCCTGACATGGATTCCATGAGATCTGTCAGGGAAACATTTCAGTTCTAGACTGCCTAGGCCACTACAGAATGCTCAGAAGGTGAAGGAACCTCTTCATTGCTTCTCGATACCTAGTGCTGACCTCTGAACTCACGAACAAGTCATATTAATAATCAACGTCATATGGGAAAACAAAAATCCCAGGATAGCCAAAACAATCCTGTAAAATGAGGAAACTGCGGGCGGCATCACCATCCTTGACTTCAAGTTCTGCTACAGAACTACAGTAATGGAAACAATTTTGTACTAAAAACAGAGAGGTTGACCAATAGAATCAAATAGAAGACCCAGTTATTAATCCACACACCCATGAACACCAGATTTTTGACAAAAAGATAAAATTATACAATGGAAAAAAAGAAAGTATCTTCAACAAATGGTGCTGGAATAACTGGATGTCAACATGTAAAAGAATGAAATTAGATCCATATCTATCCCCATGCATAAAAGTCAGGTCCAAACGTATTAAAGACCTTCTGTATAAATCCAGCCACACTGAACCTGATAGAAAAGAAAGTGGGAAGTAGCCTTCAAAGCATGGGCACAGGAGACAACTTCCTTATAACTCCAGTAGCATAGACACTGAGAGCAGCAATAAATACATGGGACCTCTGGAAACCGAGAAGCTTCTGCAAAGCAAAGAACACAGTCAATAAGACAGAAAGGCAGCCTACTGAATTTGTAATTCAGGACAATAAAATTCCAATATCATTCGATGAGAACATAAAAATAAATACATTTTTGTAGTTGTATGCCTTTTCAAAAAATACTTGAAATTTAAAGAAAAGAAAAGGCTTACTGAAAACTTATCCAAAGTAGAGTTTTTGATAGTTTAGTGAACAGTTGTATAGAGTTGTATAGTTGTATAGAGTTGTATAGAATATGAATAATTTAGTGCTTTGCTAATCATATTTTGCATCACAAATTTTATATACTATAAATGTTATCCAAAGTAGTCCTAAAACTTTAATAGATTTGTACATATCAGATTTTAGTTTTTAAAAAACTTTTCTGAGTTGCCAAAAATTATTTCGCTGGAATAGCTATAAGCCATAACGTTAACATAACCTGTTGATGATTAGTCCATAATGTTTTGGAATGTTCTTTCTTTCTTTAAGTGCTTCTATAACATTATGAGGAAACCACACTAAGTGATTTTCACTTACATCAGTTAAATTCTTATGTAACTAGCTGGAAGAATAGCTCAGTGGCAGAGTTCTTCACTTGGTATCTGTGGGGACCTGGGTTTTATGGCTAGCATTGCAAAAACATGTTTCTGTGGTTGATTTATCAGTGCAAAACATTAAGAGTTTCATAAGCATTATACTAAGGGAGAAAAATGAAATTGCAAAGCATATAATAGGTGCTAATTTTTCCCTAGGTATTGAAGACATTAAAACTGTTTCCTCTCTTTTCTGCTCTGCTTGTCACTTCTTACCTAAATAATGGCTGATTAGTCAAACTCTTAAAAATTAAGGGCTGTATCCTTGTTGATGTAGGTGGGTCTTCTGTCTATGTGTTAATTTCATTGGTTACCAAAGAAACTACCTAGGCCTTTGATAGGACAGCAGCTTAGGTAGGCGGAGTAGACAGAACAGAATGCTGAGAGGAAGAAGGCAGTGAGGCACATGCTATAGCTCTCCTCTCCAAGATGGACGCAGGTTAAGATCCTTCCCGGTGAGCCACCACCTCATGGTGCTACACTCATTAATAGAAATGGTTTATTCAAGATGTGAGAGGTAGCCAGTCTGGTCTTTTGAAAGAGCAACAAGTGCTTTACCTACTTAATAAAATCATGTCAATACCGAAATCTAGCAGGGTAAATATACATCTACAGTCTTTAGAATGAGATGATATTTGTGAGGGGTATATTTTTATCAAATGCAGTTAAATATCCAGAAGTTAGATATTCAGTGGAAGACAATATGTAGCTTTGTAAGAAACCACCAGACTACCTTCTAAAGCAGTTGAATACTTCCATTTTCCCTCCAGTGTTGAATGTCAATCCCTCTTGTACCTTCTTATCGGCATTTTAAAAATCTAGATTCTAGGTTTTGGATGTACTAATATAAATATGTATTATTAGTGTGTAGCAATTTCTTGTTGTGATTTTAATGTACACTTCTTTGATGACACACGGTATTGAAAAGTTTTTTCTTTGCTTATCTGCCATTTTTCACATCCCTGGATGATTCAGATATTGTCCATTTGTACAGTTGGTTGTTTTCTTTTTGGCCTAAAGAGTTAGTTCTTTTTAATATTTTGGGTATGTCTTGTTATAAGGTATGTATTTTGTGAATAATTCATCTTAGATTCTGACTTGTCTGTTTATTTTTATCAGTGTCTTTGTTACAGCAGAAGCTTTAAATTCTAGATTTATTTTTTTTTATTTTTTCCTCCCTTCCTCTCTCCCTCCCTTCTTTCTTTCCTTCTTCCCTTCTCCCACACTTCTTCTCTGTTGGATCAAACCACTGAAGATGCTAAGTAGGTGTTCTACCACTGAACCGTATCCTCAGCTCCTCAGTGCTTAGGTTTTTGTTTTTTGAGTCAGAGTATTGCTGTGTAGCATAGCCTGACCTTGAGCCTGTTATGTAGCCCAGGTGTTCTCAAATAGGCTGTGCAGTAGTCCCAAGGTCAGCCCAAATGTTGAGATTTAAGAGGGGCTACATTAATGTTTTTTTCTCATCTCTGTCCAGTTGTTCTTGGATGGTTTGATCAAGACTATCATATCTATATTGAATACATTTGTTATTTGTTAAATGTCAGTTGATAACATCTGGGTGTAACTATTCCTGGGCTTTCTGTTTCTTGACCTATCATTTGGCTATAGCTCATCATCACTATTACTTTATATTAATCTTGTAGTTAAACAATGTTAATTCTTCAATTTTGTTCTTCTATTTGTTATCATGGCAGCTTTACTGGGTCTTTTGCCTTTAATAAAAAAGAGTCAGCTTGCTGATATTCTCAAAATGGTTTGCTGGAATTTTAACTGAGATTGTCTCGATCCTGCAGATCAAGTCAGTAAGATCTGGCATCTTAACATACCAAGGTTTTTGCCCATGAATAGGGAAGACCTTAATTTTCTTTGATTTCTGCCTTTAAAGTTTTAAAATATATCTTGTTCGTATCATTAAAAAAAGATTTATACTTATCTCTTTATTGGTGCCAATATAAATGATTTGTTGTTAATTGTAATTATTTCTTGCTGGCATATAGGAAAATAATTGCTAAATTAATCCCTGTATAAAAATACAACCTATATTATCTATGCATTTGGCATCCAAGCATTTTTGTTTTCTTTTTTTCTTTCTTTCTTTTTTTTCTTTTTTTTCCAGAACACAAATGTCCATCATTCAAAATCCAAAGGTAACTGAAACCCAAATTGACTACTGTGAGTGCCTTAAAAAAAAAATCTACATCTGGTAGCTATAAGTCAGGCCAACTTTTCTTTTTTTTCTTATTTATTTATTTGTTTATTTATTTATTTATTTATTTATTAAAGATTTCTGTCTCTTCCCCACCGCCGCCTCCCCTTTTCCCTCCCCCTCCCCCGATCAAACCCCCCTCCCTCGTCAGCCCAGCCGACAATGAGGACTACTGAGACCTCAAGAACTATGGCAATGGGTTTTTGACCCTACTGTACCTATTGGTTTTGTGGGAGCCTAGGCAGTTTGGATGCTCACCCTGATTGCTCTTCAGGCCAACTTTTCATACCACTATTCTGTGCCCTGATAATAAAATCTCATTATACTCTGAACATAAGGCTGACTAGATTTTGCTTATAATATATTCCAATTAATTCTTGACAATTCAGTTATTTAATTATGCTATGAAAACCACTGAATTAGTGACAGTACAATTCTGAAGGTCACCCTGCCAGAAAGACTGCATAACTTAAGTGACTTAAACACAGATAAGAAGATAGTTGTACTTTTAGAGACACTTCCAATTCTAGGTCACCCCGACTTCTCAAAGACTGCCAGTCCCTGACCTCCATGTTTTCCAAACCTCTGTATGATGTTAGCAATTTTTAACAACAATCAGTGATATTCCACTGCCAGAGTCCAGGTGGGGCCTGGCTTCCAGATTCAGTTCTCTTGTTCTACCTTGTGGGTCTCAGGGATCAAATTCAGGTGGTGAGGTCTAGTGGAGAATTCCTTTACCTGCTGAGCAGTTTCTCCAGTCCTGCACTGGACAGTTTTAGGAAGCTGTTTATTTATCGTAGTTTGTAGACACTGTTCTGTTTATTGATTGTATGCTCATCTGTGTACTAGAATGGAAGAAGGCACACCTAAATTCCCCTAGGACTCCTTTCTAGGGCCACTGATGCCCTTCCTGATGCTTCAACTCATGATCCAGTCTCCTCACAAAGTTACCCTACCAGATACTCTATCATGGGAGGATAATGTCTCAATATGTGCAGGCACCAATAGTCTTATTGCATCATTTGCTCTAGTAATGCTTATGTCTCTTGTTTTCAATCTATTTAGGCTTTTGTTTCAAATGCTAAGTGGTGGCCTCTTCCTCTGAGAACTTTTATTCCTCTCGTCAGCATCAGAGATAACATGTGCATATTGTATATGTTATCCAGGGAGAGACATGTAAGAAGCATGACTTTGTTATTCTGTGTATTTCTTGTTGCTATTGATACATATAGACTCCAACCACATGAATGTAGTTTCTGTCTTAACTTATTGTCCAATAGCTAGTGAAATGTGTTATATATATATATATATAAAACTTGGATGAATTGTTATTAGAATTCAGTATTATGAAATATTGTCCTTCCTGAGAATATGATTTTTCCCTTTTACTGTCATAAATCTCAGTGCTGTATCTTATATTGTTTCAGTATTGATTCTAACTTTAAGATATGCATTTAGCTGCCATGCCACATAAATTTCATTTAATTTCCAGGGATTTGTTATCATAATCCATATTTTATGGTTTCATTATATATAACTTTTGCCTAATCTGCCGTAAAATTCCATTTGGTGTGCTAGATATGAAAATAATTTATAATACATTCTTTATAAGACCCAGCTGATAACAGTACCTCAGTATCTGAATGCTTATTAATCTTTCTAGGCATTTTAAACTTTCAAAATAAAATATTTTCATTTTTTATACAAGCCCTAGAATTTGCCAGCCAGTTATGTTTTAATAAAAGCGGTAGGCTACAGTTATATTTTCACAAATAATTTGTAACATTGTTCTCTTTGGGGCAACGCAATATGTGATAACACTAATTATGAGTATAACTGGTAGGAGGTCAAGATACCCACAGCAGTTAATTGGCCAACTATACAGTCATGTTTGATGGTGTTACAATTTTAATAATAATGCTGTACTCAATGAAAGGAAGCAGAAGAAATCAGAGCAGGCTTCTAATGATTTTTTTATCTCTATCCAAAACAATACCAAATTATCTCAAGTTGTATTGTCATTCTGCACAGAAGAATAATTCTACAACATGTAGGATGAAAAGCTTATCCTAAACTTGAGGCTAATTCTGAATCTGTTATAAAGTAACTTTATTTTTTCCACTATCTCACCCTGTCTATCTCTATCTATCTATCTATCTATCTATCTATCTATCTATCTATCTATCTATAAACCACCCATTGGGGAGCTTGAGCTTATTAGTTCAGTTTGCATTATACTTTTGGATGTAGTGTTGAATCGTCCTTTCTTTCACATTACCAGTGCTAGTCCTATTAAAGAGTCAAGCTAAGCGGTAGTCCCCAAGGTATAGTTTAGAGAGGTGATGAGAAGGGCTCCTTTCAATTTATACTCCTTCTCCAGATGCTATTGTGTTTGATAATCTATTCTTAGAGCCACTATGGAGAGGAATGTAATGGAAGGGTGATTTGGACTCATTCTTCTAAATACTAATTAAATAGAATAAGAGATGAGGCCAAACCTACATCATTAAGGCCAATTACCTTTTATCCAGGGGGCTTAGTAGATATTCTTGGGAGAGATAACTTAATAAATCCTTATTGATGAATAGATTTAGTAGATATTCTCTGAATCATAAGATGAGTAACCTGGGTGCTTAATGGTGAGAAGGGCACTATGGTTTGGTCTTAGGCCATGGACAGCAACAAAAGAGGACAAAGAAGCAGGAAGAGCCAGATGTGGCAGTGCACCCTGTATTCTCAGCACTGGGGAAATGGAGACAGAAGGGTCATGCGTCCAAGGTAGACATTAGCTATATAATGACGTCAAGGTTAGCTTGGGGGACATGAGAATAGGAAGAGAACAAACAGCAATGTTGAGAGCGTGTGCTAGCCCTGACTTGTGCTTATTTAGTAGTGACTGAAGACTTTTGTAGTTCGAACAACTTGAAATCTCAGGCAGCCAGGGTCATATTGTTTTGCCCAATTCCAAATTCTGGTCTCAAATGACATTGCTTTAAAGAATGCAGAGTTGGAGTCTGTAACTTGCCAGTATGAGAAGAAATAAAATGCTGGAAGAGAAACAAGTTTTCAAGGTGAGAGCAAAGTTAATATAAAGGAAGGTCATGCTGACATTCAGTGAATCTTCCATCCATTTCTGAAGCCACTGGACCGTGGGGTTGGAGACATGTGTGTTATTTTTCCATTCTCTGTCGATTTTTCTAGTTCTGGACACATTGTACAAGGCCTCTATATCTCATATCCAGAGGTCCTCTTAGGATAAGGACACAAGAGGCCAATGTCCCTGGCTTGCTTTAGAGAGCTCACATGAGCATCAGGGAAGCTACCACAGAGATTTCAGTGATAGACTAGCTCTACTATAAGGTGGGTGTTTCAAATGCTCCAAGCTGTTATTTTATTGCAGCTTTTAAAAGTGTCTATACAACATCTTAGTCTTCCTAATCTAAAACTGAGGGAGGCCAGGAGATGTTTTACCCCTCCAAGATGATCCATTTCTGCCTTCCAGTGATTCATTTTCTTATGTAAACAATCCCTTATTATATTGTTACCCGCAGTACACAGGTACTGCTTATTGTGATACTCATCTCCACAGTGTGTTTAATTACAATCATTGAAAATCTACAATGAGCCATCTGACTCAGGCTGTCTCACTACCATCACCAGCAACAACTATAACAGCAGCACTACAATTCATTCAGTGGTATGTATCAGATCCAAAGCAGAAGACATGAACTCATTTCATTTCATTCAGCCATTAAACAGCCTATGGTGAGCAATGCTGTCCTTGTTTCACAGGTTAGGAAAAACAAGCAGACAGTCTTAATAACTTTTACTATGTAACACAAGTGACAAGGATTCAATACCATGTCACGACACCTTACAAATAAAGCCACTAAGGTCAAGATAGTTTATCTGTTTAGTGACAAATTTGAAGCCAAGCCTATCTGACTTCTCAAAAAAAAATGTTGTTTTATAATTGGCATTGTTTCTCTACCTGATAAAGAAGAAGAAAAGAAAATACGGTTTGTGAGTAAAGGGTTTTGAATGATTCTGGAAGATTCCTATTTGGCAGACATAGTAGTACTATTGAGTCAAATCATATTTTAGGAGAGTCTCAGACATGTGCTGCTGGCTGATGGTGGTCTCAAACATATTTCCTGGTACCCCTTTACCAAAACATTCACTTACGTCTCAGTGTTGTTGTGAATCACTGGTGCACAAGCCAGCAGAAAGCTCTTCTCACTTAGGACAGAGGCAGCTAACAGAAGCCTGTCTCGGCAATCAATGCTATTGACAGAATGAGAAACTGTGAAATGTGTTTCCATGGAAAGTGTTGCAGGGGCTCTATTTAGCTAACTCCTAAGCTCATATTGGAGGTTTTGGAAAGACACACGAAGGAAAATGGTAGATGGTAGGAAGGCTGCTTTATTTCCATTGCTTTCCGCCAAAAAAACAGGTTCGTGTCTACCCACGTGAGGCTGTGCCCAGAGTGAATGTCTAAGTACAATTACGTCCTGCAGTGTGGCCTTGCAAGTTTACATCCTCCCTCCTCAATGCCTTTCATATCTAAGCTGCTTTGTTTTCAATTTCACATAATGGGACTTCAACCTAATTTCTTTGCCAAGCTCTCATTGATCCTCGGCGTGGAATAAATGTGAACACTGCCTCATTAATCCTCTCTATAGTCCTTGGAGGGAAGTGCCAAGCAATATCCCATCATTCTGTAGTGGAAGAAAGGTAAAGTAAATTGCTCAATCTGGGGCTGGGCCTCAGCTTCTGGACATTTCCATCTGGATATCCTGCTGGTCTGTCAGTCACCTTATCCCAAACGGAATGCACTTTCTACTTACTTTCAAACTGCACCCCTCTTTTGAGAGGATATGCCTGTGTTAATGGGGCTGCTATTCATACAGTTCCCTGAGATAATCCTCTGAGCAAGCTTTATTTTTTTTAAAATCATTTTCAGTGTTTAATCTATTATAAAAGTTGCTGTGGGATAATGCTCTTGTACACTGTTAAGAATTGTCACTTGTATTAGTTTAATAAAATGATGATTGCCCAGTAGCTAGGCAGGAAGTATAGGTGGACAACCAGAATAAGAGTGTTGAGAGCCAGCCTCGACAAAAATACCTTTCTCCAGAATGGAGGCATGGGATTTAGAAATATAGTAAAGAATATGAAGACGCGAATGAAAATAATAAAACACAGAAACATATAGGACAGTATTGGAAGGGAATTTTTCAGTGAATACTGAAAATTTGCCCATGCTTAATTTCCAACTGGTTAATATACCCCTGATCCCAAAAGGTAAGAGTAAGATAAAAGACTATATTAACATACCAACTGAAAGTCACAAGCTACATTCATCAAGCTCACAGCCTAGACCAAACCCTCTGTAGGCAAACCACTCCCTGGGTGGAATCCCAACTTATTTCTATAAAAGAAACTGGAATTTAGTTGGATTCTTAGACTTCCATTTTAGGTGGGAACCAACTACTTCCCTCTTTCAGGAGCACAAGGTCTGACAACTAGACACACCTGTTGACAATAGCCTTGAGAGAACTGAACTCTCCACTGTATAACTAGGTGGGACCTTAGAGTTAGGAGCACAATAACCTTGAATGAACAAGAAACAGGACTTTTGACCTCTTTTGGCCTCCACATAGGAGAATTCTGAGAAGAGGAAAGGCAGAGGCACAGGCACAGTCTCAAGATCCAGAAGCAGAGGAAGCAGGATGAGAATGCTCTACTGAGGAAAGGTACCAAGTCATGTGGCTAAACATAGACCAGAATTATGGGTTGATATACGTTGTAATAGCTAGTTAATAATAAGCCTGAGATAGCAGGTCAAAAAGTTTATAATTAATATAAGCCTTTGTGGTTTCTTTGGGACTGAATGGCTATGGGACCAGGTGGGAAGGACAGAAACTTCTGTCTGCAGAAGTATATTTCCTTTTTTTCTCTGAAACAGTCGTTTAACCCACTCTTGTCCTCCGGAGCGGGGAGACTCTCACTCAAGTCTTGGGATAGCATGACCCCCCAGGAACTCACGAGAGACTGTCCTTGCTGCAATCATATGAGGTTTATTGACAGGACCAGCACAGGAACCAGTACACTGCGGTCGAATCTCATTTCCCCCGTGCAAGGGTAGAGAGTTTGACCCTGAGTAGCTGGGAGGAGGGGTATTTAATGGAAGAAACCATAACCCAGTAATCCAAAGGGGGTAAGGAGGGCATCATTGGAAAATTCCGAAAATACCAGTGATCATTGAAAAATTCTGAAAATACCAGTGATAATCACAAGGGGGTAACTCCCTGTTTCTCAAGATTATAATCTAATTTTATCTTCAGCTAGTTCCTGAAACAGAGTCACTGAACTGGCTAACCTGAATTTTTGGCTTTTCTTTTTCTGCTAGATTTTTGGCTATATTTTTTCCTGCTAGAGGAGGTCTGGACTTATCTGGGTCTTTCATCTTAAACTTTGCATTTTGCTTCTTTCTCCATGTTTTGTCTCTATCCTCTACCAGAGAAGTAGAATAAAGATGATTACTTTTTACCCCCATATTTGTTTCTCCATTTGTCTTTTAGCCTCTATCACCATGTTCATCCTTCTGAAATTGAAGTATGTTACTTTTCCCACTGTTCCAAAGAACTGATGGCCTTGCAGAACCAACAAAATATCTTGGCTCAGTGTTAGCAAGGCGTTTTCTATTAAAAATAAGTAATATCATTCTCAAGACTCCCCTTGCATCTCACAATTTAGCCATAAGGCCATTAACTGTTTCTAAAGTGGTTTCCTTCCTTGTCTTAACTTCAGTATATGCTGTTTGCCTTTATCTCAGGTTATTTGTTACATAAATTTCTCATAGTATGGCTATAAATGCATTGGTGCTTAATATCATGTCTAGGTGTTCCTTGAAGGCTAGCACAGTGCTTAGTATTTGAAGAGGTTAGCCTATATTTGCTAATGAACTATTTGTTGCTGGAACTTATTTATTGTTGAAGTCATCTTCACTCAGGCAGCAGGCCGGGTTAGTCATACTAACGATGGCATAGTGGAAGTCTGCCAGAAATACTTCAGAGCCAAGTGAGATCTGCCAGTTTAGTCCAAGGCCAAGATGGAAATCCCTTCTGGAAATAGCAAGCTATTGTCAGTAGATATTTACAGTGCTGACTCACTGAAAGATCACAGTTGTGATTTTTGTTGGCCCTGTTGATGAAGGAAACAAGAGACTCACATGAGGAAGATGTACGATGTACCTTTCCTTTTCCTTCTATGAAAAAAGACCTCTGTTCTAGACCTTGCTTTCGTACAATCTGCTATGAGATTGCTATGAAATACTGAAACAAATTTGAAGCCAATAATGATATGAACAAGAGCTGACAAGCAGCATCACATTCAATGTGCACACTTTCATTTTGGTTGATTTGGGGGGTAGTATCTCAGTGGTAGAGCACTTGACTGCAAAATTTGGCTAATTTTGAACTTTCTGTAAGGCAGGGAAGTCAGTTTCACAATAGAGTCAGTTAAAATGATGACGTGAGAGGGTGATATGCTCCAGGGAATTGGACCTTAGAAATGCCTTTCCCTTCCTGCTTCTTTCCTTGTTTTTAATAGAAAAGAGCATAGCAAAGCAAGATTCATACCTTTCTGCTGGTACTCAACACACGCCGTCTATGAAGGCACTCCTAATCATTCCCATAATGCAATTGAAGATTTTTGAAGTGATTAAGAAAACAAACAAATAAATGCGCTTTCATTCACATTGGCTTTTTCTCTTGACTTGCTACTCTTTGCTTCTAGGTGAAACTGATGGGTTCATGGCCAACTTTCTAGGGATTATTAAGTCATGCAATGATTTATAGCACAAAAATGTACATATTGTATTTAATTTGTGTACAGAAGAATTTTAGCAGCCTCAAAATTCCCTCAGTTGTCACAGAATCTATAATCACTTTTGAAAAACAAAGTGGTGTTTTTAATCATTGAAATATTCAATTCCTAAATTTTATATTGATAGTGTTTCATGATAGATTAAAAGAAATGATAAGCTAAACATTTAGGACAAATAAATTAATTTCTTCTCTTATTTTCTATAGACTGCACTTACCCTAAAATCTTGTGCCTATTATACTGGACAATCCTTTCCCTTACATCTATTACTGTCTGGCCAAGAATCAGGCCATGGCTGTGATTAGCAATCACATTCAGGCCTGCAGCAAGAAACAAAAGAGAACCCTTTAAAAATTGTTCTCAGTAAAGAACAAATGGTCCAGATGTGGTGCCACTGTTACCATTTGGGTAAATAAATATGAAAGTACTATATTAATAGTCAGGGACATGATTGCATGCTAGAGTCACAGGAGGCTTCACAGCGTGCTGTTTGCTTAGAACAGTGTGTTGTGTAGTGATGGATTTTTGGATTATGACAGAAAGGCAACAGGCAAAAGGAACAAAATGAGTTTTCTTCTTGAAATCTTTTTCTCCTCCCAACTCTGACATGTGTGTAGCTCATACAGTGAGCAGACAAAAGCCCTGGTGTTAGTACTTCCTTATGTTCCTTCTCCTGTACAGGGAGATCTGTGTTTCTCCTTTGGATTTTCAGCAATCAAGAGAAAATTATTTTGTTATTATTGATTATTATTATTATGGTTAGTTTATGAATAAAGAATTTTCTTGCAACATTTTCATACAGATGTCATTATATTTTGTTCTAGGCCAATACCTGTGCCCCCATCTTCCTTCTCCCACTCTTGATTTTCTTTTTCTTCCCTACGATCTGTAAAACCACACATCAAATGAAATCTGATGAGAAGGCCCCTGCCATGAACATGGCCTTATAGAACCTACTTTAATAAAATTAAAAACTGTCTCTACCAAGTGCTTATCTCCAAAGAAACAGTCATGTAAGTCTCTTACCACCAGAATGTAGCAAACATCAGGGAAGAGCAAACAGGAAGAATGTAAGAACCTGATGATGGGGAGGAGGCCTGTGAGATGCTGTCTTCTAGACACGACATGGTTACTGTGTTTGTGAACTCACAGTAGTTTACAAACTTGTGATTACATGCACAAGGTAGCCGTAATGTCAATCCAGCCAAAATCCTAGCGCAGATATCGTGGATAATCTCCAGGTGCTACCCCTTTCTGAAGACCTCTTGGCAGTGGATAGCTACTAAGGGAAGACAAATCATTCTTTTTGTAAGGATGTGGCACTGGTAGGCTGGCTCCATACCTGTGTAATATGCAGGCATAGCACACCAGGATTAAGGGCTTGTCAAAACAAAACAAAACAAAATAAGACAAACAAACATAATAATATTGGAGGGGTGCATATTAGGGTGGTGGTGGTGGGAATTGGAGGTAGGAAAGGATTTGGACTGTAGACATGTGTACTTGATTTGTATTTGATTATAAAAATGTATAAAATTATCAAATTTAAAGAATAAAATAAAAAAATATTGAGTAGATTTTAAGGGCAACATAGGAAGCATTTAAGTAAGCAATGACAATTGGTTAGACTAGACTGGTCTAGAAAAAGGAAGCAAGTGTTAATCTTTTTCTGGATGTTATGTTTAATATGACCAGCTCGAGCTTCCATTAATATGACATGCTGCATCCCCTGATAAACCTGGGGTCCAAATAAGTCCATCTTCCTTAAAAAGTAGCCTCCTGTTGTAAAATTAAAATTTTGTAATCTTATGATAGATAAAGCATAACAAATAGTCTGTATTGTACCTTAAATATATTTATTTCCCCCCTGGAACATATGCTGCACACGCACGCACACACACACACACACACATCTGTATGCATACAATTATATAAATTGGAAATACATAAGACTTCACGGAGTGTTGCTCAGAGACAAAATAAGTTTTTTTTTTTTTATACGAATATCTTTTATGGCAGCTTGTTTTCCTTTTTTCTTTTTTTCTCTCTCTCTTTTTTTTTTTCGAGACAGGGTTCTCTGTGGCTTTGGAGCCTGTCCTGGAACTAGCTCTGTAGACCAGGCTGGTCTCGAACTCACAGAGATCCGCCTGCCTCTGCCTCCCGATTGCTGGGATTAAAGGCATGCGCCACCATCGCCTGGCCTCAGCTTGTTTTTCTTAGATGGAGGAAAGACAGGGTGTGAGAGCCTAACACAAAGTGCCAACACTCTCTTTATGACCCAAATTTATAATGTACACAGTTAATATACTCTATATATTTATTTTACATCTAAAAAACCCCAATACTGTTAAGAAGAAAAAAATACATTTTAGGGGAAGATTAAATGGTGAAACTTTGATGTAAAATATTAGGACATATAATTCGATAGACTTAAATAAAGCAATATTTTTTATACACATATATTTAATGATCAACTATCATGAGAAAAGTACAATTTTTTTCAAAGTTATGTACATGCTTAATATAGTTCTGATCAACATGAAAGTAGAGTTTAATTTTGGAACAGGATAAACTTTAAAGTTTTAACTAGAATAACAATATTTAATGATAGATAAGAATATTATTAATAATTAGACTAATCAATATACACTTGTTTTGACAAAATGGTAGATGACCAAGACATAAAAACAAAATAGCTTTGGGCATGGAATTAATTATGAAAATAAATTGTCGAAAAATGATTAAGAGTAAGTTAAAGAATATTTGATAATTTATTCCAGGACAATGGCATTCCCTCAATAAAGGGGATTATAGCAACTTATTTAACAGGTGGTTAAAATCATACTTTGCTATTCATCCAGGAGAGAATAAATTTGAATCACTACTACATATTATTTATAGACACAAATCACACATAGATTTGATTTGTAAATATAAAATAAAGAAAATTGGAATATAATTGAGTAGCTTATTTTTAAAATGGTGTTAAAAAGTCCCGAGCTAGAAAGATTCTCAGAGTGAGAGTATTTGAAACATTTGTGTGATGCAAAATGCAGTAAGATTAAACTGAAAACATCAGCCCAAGGAAAACCCTGTCATCAGATGAAATAATGTTTGTATCCCTGATGTAATAGTATGGTTCTATCATTGATAAAATCAAACAGCAAATGGAACTAGAAAATAGGCCAAAGTCTTCCACAGAATCAGAAACTTCTAAATAGATAAATATTGGCATATAAATAATTGCCATCAATTACTTATACCATCTATCAAGGACAGTTTCAAGCAAGCTGTAGCTTCTTTGGTCCTTAAAAGTTGCAAAAACAAAAAGGTGTCTTTTTTTTTAAATATAATTTTTTATTGAAAAAAAAGATTTCCGCCTCCTCCCCGCCTCCCATTTCCCCCCCCCCCCCCCCTTTCCCCCCCCCCCCCCCCCCCCCCCCCCCCCCCCCCCCCCCCCCCCCCCCCCCCCCCCCCCCCCCCCCCCCCCCCCCCCCCCCCCCCCCACTCCTCTCCCCCTCCCTCTCCAGTCTGAGGGGCAGTCAGGGTTCCCTGCCCTGTGGAAAGTCCAAAGTCCTCCCCACTCCATCCTGGTCTATCCTGCATATTTAACAATTGGTGGTGGCACAACTGGATATCAATATGTAGAAGAATGAAAATAGACCCATATCTATCATCATGCACAAAACTCAAGTCCAGATGGATCAAAGACCTCAAAATAAAATGAGCCACACTGAACCTCTTAGAAGAGAAAGTGAGTACACTAAAAAATTATTCTTAACAATTTTTTTGAGACAGACTGGTGCTATGTAACCTTGGCTAACGTGAAGCTTAATACGTAGAATATATTGGTCTTGAACTTGCAATGATCTCTAACCTCTGAAGCCTGATTTTTGCCATTAGAGTCAAGCACTACCACACCCAGCCCAAACATAATATATAAAATTCCTGGTGGAATGGTTTCCATCTTAAAAGAGAAAATAGAGCAGTTTGAATGAGAAATGGCTAAAATATTCCAATGATTAATATGAGGCATCCTTGTCCTGCCTAATATTTTTACAATTCTTTGTTTATTTTTGAAATTATAATATAATCACATCATTTTTCCTTTATTTTTTCTCCCCCAACCCTCCCACATACCCCCCTTTGCTCTTTCTTAATAATCTTGTTAACAGCCATACTTTTTTCTTCCCCAGAGAAAGGCATTATCATTAAGTGGAATGTTTTATTATTACTATACTTAATCTCATCATTTATGTCTAAATATATAACACTTGCACGTGTCTCAAAGATATTTTATATATGTCGGTTAAATTGTATTCAGAATCAGAAAGTAACACAGTTGAAATATCAGCCTTAGTTTCAGCAGCTTTGTATTCCTGAGAAGAGAATACAGTTAGGAAATGCTGGGCTCCTACCACTTTTTAAAGTTGTTGCTAATGTGTCTATGATAAGGCAAATACTAATCTTTCATAAAATCTGATAAATAGGTTTTGTGATCAGAAGTTTTTGTAATATCAAGTTTTTAATAAAGGTTGCAATCTAGTAAGACTTTCTATCACCCATTTGACATTTGCTTTATGATGTCATTAAAGTCATTCTCCACAAATAACACATGTAAGTTTTTCTCCCAAGAGATGTGGAGCAGTTCATAAGAGATCCCATCAGTCAGTGCTAAATACTCGTCCTTGGACACAAATACAAATGCATTCTGGTTTTATATCTATTTTCTGAGGAGTGGTATGTGCTCTTTGCATCCTACAAATACAGGCAGGGTAATTATTCTCCTGATAGACAACAAGGGAGTTGAGGTCATTGACTTTAATTTTCCCTAGTGTTAGCTCCTAGCTTTAGGTATGTGGGAGAAAGCTTAGTTATGAACTCTGTATAAGTGACAACTGAACAGGATTAAATGATCTTCATTTATGGCTCTTTTATTCTACATTATGAGCATGCTCATGATATCATCTAGGTTTTGCCTAAACAGCTTTAATAAAAAGAACTTATTATGCCCTAAGACTGCTTGTTCCATTTTAGGACTGCTCATTTTATTGTAGGATAAAAGGATCACCAGGTCTATTTCTAAGGGCTATAAGAACAAAATGATTTTTGGGGAGAGAGAATTTGGTATTGGAGTGTAGATTTAAGAATACTGATTTAGTCATAGGATGCATGACACAGAGGAAAATTATGTGTTATGCCAGGAGACATACAAGGTCAACTACTGTAACATTCACCACAGGGCTGGAGCCCAAAATAATTTCCCACTAAGCTCCCTTTGCATAATAATTTATCGTGTTCTAGGGTCTGTCATATTTTTACTGAAGAGACAAACTGTGAGGAGAGATGACAACACAGACTATTTCAAAGAAATATTTTAATAATAATTGTTTGACTCTAGGTAAATATTGAAGAAAAGCAATGATTCAGTTAGGTTTAGAACCCATTAATGATGTCATCTCTCCCAAGAGTACTGAAAAAAAATTTAAATTTTCTGCAACTCATTTAGTAACAAGACTCTAACTGGAACTCAGATGATGCAATTTATAATCTCAGCCCCACTATAATATCATTCCCGTTTTACTGCAGAAATACTAATGCAATTGATAATAGAAAAAATCTTTTAGGCCCTGTGGGAAGCATTGGGTATTATAAGCTATAAGAATCATTACCTCCTAAAGTTTGCAAACTAGAAAACATATGTATGTTCAAACTTATCTGTTCCCAAGAATTATAGACTCTAGCTGATAATTTCTACATATTTTTTTGTGAATACAATATTCTAGGTACTACTTCCCCCTAATTTTTAAAAATACATTTGATATATATTTCAGATGGTGATCCTTAAAGTAAACAACAAGGAGGACTACTGAGACCTCAAGAACAATGGCAATGGGTTTTTGATCCTACTGCACCTATTGGTTTTGTGGGAGCCTAGGCAGTTTCGAGGATGCTCACCTTACTAGACCTGGATGGAGGTGGGTGGTCCTTGGACTTCCCACAGGGCAGAGAACCCTGATTGCTTTTTGGGCTGACGAGGGAGGGGGACTTAATTGGGGGAGGGGGAGGGAAAGGGGAGGTGGCGGTGGGGAAGAGACAGAAATCTTTAATAAATAAATTAATTAATTAAAAATAAAGTAAACAACAATCAGAAAATCTCAAGGAAATAAATATAGTAACCAAATTAGGAAAGGATCCTTTACTTCTACAAATAAATCAAGAAGGAAGTGCATGGGAACAAAGGAAACAAGAGCTTGGTGGGGTATTTCAAAAGCAGTAATTCTTTTAAAAGACACTTTTACTATTTTGTAGATTAGTATACAGAATTATGTGGTTTGGTTATAACAATTTTATATACGTTATATCATGTATTGCTCAAACTTATCTATCTGTTTTCTTTATTGATTTCCCCTACTCCTGAAAGCCCTGTTTCTTTTTCCAATAATGTCCCTTCTGCTTTTATCTCATGTATCTATGTGATAGATAGATAGATGGATAGATAGATAGATAGATAGATAGATAGATAGATAGATAGATAGATAGATAGATCTTGATATCCTGGTGTGAGAGGTCCTTCTGTCTGTGTATTGCCTTTATTGGTTAATGAATAAAATACAAACTACTTTGAGCCTATGGCAGAGAAGAACAGAACTACGCAGGAAAGCTAGGTTGTATAATGGGAGAAAGAAGGGCAGAATTAGAGAGAAGCCATGGAACCACCAGAGATAGACACTGGGAACTTTACCTGGTAAGCCGCAGTCACATGGTGATATACAGATTAATAGAAATGGGTTAAATTAATATGAGTTAGCCAATAAGAAGCTAGAACTAATGGACTAAGCAGTGATTTAATTAATGCAGTTTTTGTGTGATTATTTCTGGTCTAATAGCAGCCAGGAACAAACAAGTGGCACTTCTCCAACAAATTGGCACTCCAATGTGTGCTAGCTATTTCCATGTAAAACCTGAGAAAGCTTGAAATGGAATTCTAGACACAAAAGAACAGAGTTTAGCACAATTTGCTCAGGAAATCTTGTCTTTTTCTACTTCCCATGTAGATTGGATCCATGTATATCTCTCTTAGGATCTATTTGTTGTCTAAGATTTCTGGAGATGTGAATTATAGGCTGGTTTTTCTTTGTTTTATATTTAAAAGCCACTTATGAGAGAGTACAAATTGTATTTGTCTTTCTAGGACTGGGTTACCTCACTCACTATGGTGTTTCCTAGATCCATCCATTTGCTTGCAAATTTCAAGATGTCATTTTTTTTTTACCTCTGTGTAGTACTCCATTGTGTATATGTACCACATTTTCTTTATCAATTCTTTGGATGAGGGGCATTTAGGTTGTTTCCAGATTCTGGCTTTTACAAATAATGCCACTATGAACATAGTTAAGCGCATGCCCTTGTGGTACAATTGAGCATCCTTTGTATATATATATATATAAATATATAAAGGGGGTATTGCTGGGTGTTGAGGTAGATTGTTTACTAATTTTCTGAGAACCTGACATACTGATTTCCAAAGTAGCTGTACCAGTTTGCACTCCCATCAGCTATGGAGGAGTGTTCCTTTATCCCACATCCTCTTCATCATAAACTGTTATCAGTGTTTTTCATTTTGGACATTCTGACAGGTGTAAGAGTTTTTTGATTTGCATTTCTTTGATGGTCTAAGGATGTTGAGCATTTTCTTAAGTATATTTCAGTCATTTTAAGTTTCTTTGTTGAGAGTTCTTTGTTTAGATCTGTACCCCATTTTTTAAATTGGATTATTTATTCTTTTGATGACCAATTTCTTGAGTTTTTTGTATATTTTGGAGATCAGTTCTCTGTCCATTGTGGGGTTGGTGAAGATCTTTTCCCATTCTGTAGGCTGCTGTTTTTTCTTGATCGTGTCCTTTGCTTTACCTAAGCTTTTCTGTTTCAGTAGGTCCCATTTTTTAATTGTTGTTCTCAATTTCTGTGCTACTGGGGTTATATTTAGGAAGTGGTCTCCTGTGCCAATACATTCAAGTATGCCTCCCCCTTTCTCATCTATGATGTTCAGTGTGGTTGGTTTTATGTTGAGATTTTGGTCACTTTAGGCTTGAGTTTTGTGCATGGCGATAGATGTGGATCTATCTTCATTTTTCTACATGTTGATATCCAGTTATGCCAGAACCATTTGTTGAATGTGCATTCTTTTTTCCATCTTATATTTTTTGCTTCTTTGTCAAAACTCAAGTGTTCATAGGTATGTGGATTGATAACTGGGAATTCGAACAGGTTCCATTGTTCCTCCTGTTTGTTTTTATGTCAATACCAGGCTCTTTTCATTACTGTAGCTCTGTAGTAGAGTTTGATGCCAGAGATTGTGGTGCCTCCAGAAGTTCCTTTATTGTACAGGATTGTTTTGGCGATTCAATTTTTTGTTTGTTTTTCTACATGAAGCTGAGTATTGTTCTTTCAAGGTCTGTGCAGAATTTTGTTGGAATTTGATGGACATCACATTGAATCTGTAGATTGCTTTTGGTAAGACTACCATTTTTACTATGTTAATTCCCAAGAGCATGGGAAGAGCATGGGAAGAGCATGGGAAATATTTTCATTTTCTGATGTCTTCTTCAATTTCTTTCTTTAAAGATTTAAAGCTCTTGTCATAGAGGGATAAGACAACAAAAGGAGATCAAGGAGATACAAATAGGAAAAGAAGAAGTAAAACTCTCTTTATTTGCTGATGATATAATAGTTTACATAAGTGACCCCAAAAATACTACCAAGGAACTTCTACAACTCATAACCACCATCAGTAATGTAGCAGGATATAAGATTAACTCAGAAAAATCAGTAGTCCTTCTTTATACAAATGATAAGTGGGCTGAGAAAGAAATCAAAGAAACATCACCCTTCACAATAGCCAAAAATAACATAAAATATCTTGGAGTAACTCTCTCCAAACCCCTTTAAATTAAACCATCAGTTGTATGATAGCAATGATCTCATTTTTTAGTACCAGTTTCCACCTGCTAGTAACTTTGAACACCTTGACAAAACAAAATATCTGAACAACGAGTTTAGAAGGGGAAAGGCTTATTTGGTCCATAATTTTAGAGGTTTGAGTTTATGGTTGCTTTGGATCTAGAACAACATGGTAGAGAGCATTTGGTGGACAGTTAATTTGCTTGACAGCAGAACCGTGGGAAGGAGGAAGGAGACACAAGGTGTTTTAAATAAGATAAAATGCACCAATGGAAAATTCCTAAGATTTCCCTTTCATCAAATAGGTTTTAGTTTCTTGTTATTCTAATAGTATATCAAATTATGACTATACAAATGTGTTAATTCAATGACAAAGTCCAAATACTCATCTGTCATCTTCCAAAGTCCCTACCTGCGAACTCTATATTGAGGCTATGTCAAGCTTTAGCACACTAGTTTTGAGAAGAACATTTCACATGTAACTTAGCAATTACTTAACTTTTCTAAGGATTTATTGACTTTTTATAAATAGGACCAGTATGTCTCACACATAGTTTTCATCAAAAATTAAGTGATAAAAAAATAAGTAGAATGCCTCCTACCTACAAACCCTTCAAAAATTATCTTTGATGTGAAAATAAAGCACACTTGAGAGTGAAATATAAAAATTAAAATTATTATTTATATTTTTAGATACCAGATTTAAAAAGTTACAATAATGGTCATTTTAGTTATTATTTTTATCATGGTCTTGACCTAAGAATTAAGGTCAAGTAGAAGGACATTGATACAGAAAGACCACCTTTTTTTCCATGGTGGTCTCATTGCAGACTGTATCTATAGTTTGGGCTCTATGTGAATGCTTTACAGCTTCCGCCATGGCACAGAAAATAGTTAAAAAGTAGAAATCTTTCATATACTGTACTTTTCAGAGTACATGTTTTAAAAATCAAAGAAAAATGATCTTCATATATATATAGCACAGATACTTTGTTAGTGGATACCTTTAGGTGTAAAATTAAACTCTGTTACCAAGAACATGGTGTTAGTGATTGTGTTATATCCAGAAGTATCTTTGAAAATCAAACTCATTGCTCTTATTTATTTTCTTTCTGGATTCTGTACCCATTAATATTGTGCCATAGGACTGCCTTGTTGTCAATGGAATAACTTAAATCTGTATGTTCAGAATGGATAGAAATTTGAATAATGCTTCTATATTTCCAGTCTTTTAATTTTTGTCACGAAACTAATAAATTTGTTTTTGGTTACAGGTTTTACTGTCTTGGAAGTGATCAATTTGCTGACTAGTGAGGGCACTGCATTTTGTTTTAAAATGATATCTAAACTTCAATGACGATGCTTGGCGATACTTCATGTAGACAGACTCAAATTGAAAATGTGAAAAATGGATTGCTTATCTAAAGCCAGACTTCCTGATGTTCATCGTTTCATTTTTCTAACTACACTATCATTATACTGTTTCTGAAGTCTTCTGGAAAATTGTAATGATAACACCATGAATTCCAGTATATTTAAATTTATATTATTTCTCTGACCAATTGTAATGCTAATAGTAGACTCAGTCTTGTAAATTTGGAGTATAATATCACAGAAGGATGTGAATCAAAGAACAAAATAATGTATATGCAAATGATGTGAAAAATATATCTTTGGAAAGTGGAATCTGATCTCTGTGTATCTTATAGCACCTGACAAAGAGTTTAGCTATATGAGCATTACAAACAACTTAGTGTGCTTACCTTAAAAATATGCTTATATTTCTATTTGAAAGAAGTTATTTTTCTTCAGTAAAAACATCTACATTCTTCCTAATGATTTCTTGATAGCAAAGAGCCGATGACCTCATCTGGGGAAAATGGTCCCATGGTAATGACTAATAACCCAATACCGGGACAGAACTCTGTGAAAGATACTTCCTATGTTCAAATTTATGATGAATAATTAGAAAACTGATTAATGACTGATGCCTTTTGCAATTATTTTACATTTCAGTGAAATTAGGATTGTTTTATTAATACATTTCTGATAGTATATACTTACTCTATATGTATATATGAAGTAAGAAATCACTAAAAAGAGAAAAGACAAAAATTAAAGTTAATGTACAGAGCTCCACGTGACTCAATATACAAATTTACTATTCATACACAAACATGTGTGTGTGTCTGTGTGTTTATAAATACCAAGAAATATCTTAAAATGCCATCATTTAACTGAGTGGTGTTCTTTCTATGAGAAATTAGGAATATACAAGCCACTTCTTAACTCTTCACTTTTATTTAGCAATGACTACACAGACATTTTCCACTGTACAATTGAAAAACATTTATTCCATTCTTTGTGTATAAGTCACTCAGTTATTTTATCCCCTCTTTTGTCCCTTATCTACAGTAGTTTCTGTGGCACTTGCTGCTATCAGGGCAGTCATCACTTGTGGCATGGATTCATATTCTTTTTTTTCTTTCCTGACTTTCATCAAAGAAATACTTCCTCTCCTCTTTGTATGGTATTATTTCTCTGAACCAGTGACTTTTCTTAGAAGACCATCTACTCAGGTGTCAGCACTTCAATACCATGCCAGTTGCTTGTTGGTTGTTTTTGTTTTTGTTCAGAACAATTCTGTTTTCTTACTTCAGTTTTGAAAAGATTTATTTATAAAAGAAATGTATTTCACCATTAAAATATCACTCCATATCTATTCAACATAGTTCTTGAAAGTCTACCTAGAACAATAAGATAACAAAATTAGATAAAGGAGACACAAATTGGAAAAAAAAGAAGTAAAACTCTCACTATTTGCAGATAATATATAAAGTCACTTCAAAAACTCTACCAGGGAACTCCTATAGCTTATAAATAGCTTCAGTAAGGTATCAGGATACAAAATTAACTAAAAAAACCAGTAGCCCTTTTATATACAAATGATATAGAAGCTGAGAACGATATTGGAAACCTTTAAAGTTTTAGCTACTAAGGCTCCCGTTACAGGTTCAGTGAAAGCCACCACCAGTGGGACTATCAAAAGATACCACTCTGAAGGGTTATAAATATGCCATATCAGAGGAAGCAAACTCTAATGTTTCTTACTGACTCCTTTGTGTTCTCCAGAAGAAGAGAAAAGAGGTGTGAAAATTTTTATGGTAGTCCTAATATATTCATATTTACAAAAATTCAGAAGATTTCATATTTTTAGTAAAATCTCAAAGATTTGAGATGGTTTGGTTAAAGAGAAACTACTTATTAATAGTTGACAATGATGCTATCTTGACAATGACGCTATGCTGATAGAGGTGGATCCAACAAACATCAGTTCTCCTAGTCCATAGTGTGGAGAGGCTGCTGGGAAATAGAAGTCCAATAAGAGGTCTCTTCAAACCTAGGTGGTGCTATGTGTCTCCTCCATGCCAGCGTCAAATTATATTAGCAAATTATGGAATGCTACTTCAGATAGTGTTAAGGAAGGAGAGGTGATTTCTCTATTTTTTGTCTCCTCTGCCTACTAGATAGGTATCTAAGCAAAGCAACTTTCAAAACTAAGTGCTAAGTAAAAATGAAACTTTCACTGAACTGCAACCTTAAATAATTGTGAAAACAGTTATTTCTCCTCTCAAGCTTATCCTTCGTGTCAATAACAAATACACATTTCTAATGTAGAGGCGTTGAAATTCTGGGACTCTGGTTATATAGTTAATTTTTTTCTTAGGTAAGGAGATAATTTCTAAGCCCCACTTAACAGAATGAATCTCTCCCCGAAGTTGTACTCTGATCTCCATACATGCACCTATGGTTTGTACATGATAACACACACACACACCTAATTTTATAAGTGTTTTTCATGTTGTTCTCCTTCACATACATACTTGGAAGACTTCCAAAGACTTCTAAAGGATTAGTTTGGGACTTCAGGAGGCAGGGAGTCTATGTCACCTATGCAGGGAAGCCCACAAAAGGGAAGTGCAAATTATAAGCTTTGTTGGAGCTATTTAATAGACGGGAACACTGAGATGTTAGGGCGTGACTCTTGTAACTGCTAAAGGTAGTATACTGACATACAGTTACAAAAATAATCACCAAATACAATGTGATGAGGATGCCAAACTCACAGTACAGCAGCAAAACTTCATCTACGACTTTCTCTTGGGAACTTATTGATTTCCCAATCTGTTCCTAAGAACTGATTTATACCTCAAATCAGGAAAGGAGGATCATTGCACCAGTCTTCAGTTCTTTTCGTATTATCTTCAAGCAGAATAACCAAATTGCATTTGAAAAGCACATGAATGGAGTCAGTGGAAGTGTCTTGTGTGGAGATAAACAGTGCAATCAGTCACTGGAATAGTTCCCTTGGTGTCTCTATCATTTGGGTATCAAGATAGACTGCATCCCATTTCCTTGAATTTATATGCAATTTAGCCCACAGAAATACTTATTTTTGATGCAATAATTACGCAAGACCCACAGGAGGGCTCATAGTCACTGCTAGAGGTAAGGATATAAACATAAAGAATGAACATGTTTATTTGTTTGCTTCTTTGGTAGATTGTTTGTTCATAGTCTATAACCACAAGGCAAGTCTTCTATGATAGCTCCAGGTAAGAACTGCTGTCCTCAGTTCTTTCAGAACATAAATACTTGGTAAAGTTGAAATGTGAATGTACATGTTCAAAGCCCAGTTACTGTTATGAACCTGGGGGGAAAATGAGAGTTGTGGGTTAAAAAGTTTTCCTGAAAACAAATTGTTCTGCTCATGTTTGTGAGTTGCTGAAGTCAGTTTTCCTTAAAGACCTAAGGTAATTATTTCGGACAGTCAGGGATGTGATTGTATATAAGAAACCAGAGCTCTGCCAGTAAAAATTAGGTAGATTAAAAAGAATGTGCTTATCAAATTACCCCACCTGTCATTTCTTAACATATGGTTCTGGGTTAGTCATTTGCATTTATTATGCAGAATGTAATTTCCATTAGTTTTATGTTAAAGTACCCATTTTGTTTAAGATCCTACTTAGTATTAGGCATAATTATTCTCCCTCATTGTACTATATAAGACCTCCTGAAGTTTATAAATGGATGTGTCTTGTTGGATCATCATAGAGGTAGATGCCTATCCTCCTCTTTGGCTAGTGTCAAAGGATGTATTCTCATGGCAACAGCAGAGATATAGATGGGCAGTAGCACTTCTCACTGAACAGGGTTTCAAGTACTTGCTAGAGTTCTGTCAATCACAATTCTATCGACAAAAATCAAATTTCTTGGCAAACTCCAAATTAAAGACAGAGGAATGGAATACAAAAATCATATAGCTGAAGTCATGGATAGAATAAAACTGAAATTAATAACATAATGTATTATGATCTTCACTCTTATGTCAATAACTTATTTTCTTCTCCTATACAAAGAACATTCACCCCCTACCCAAACTTTTAAAATACTTATTCAGTAATAAAGTCAGGTTTTAAATATGGACTCTTATATCATTCCTAATTTGGGAATATATGAGCTAAAAATCGAACTAAACTTCCTCTCCAAATAGTCAATATGCAGTCATAGGAAAAAAGGAAATGATGCAATGAGTCAATAGACTTGATGTAGGCTAAAGATGGAAGTTACAGTTTGCTTTTGTCTGTGATGGTTTTGGAACTCATTGGTAAAGTGTTGGGAGGTCCTGATCTACTTTGACCGGGCCATTTCAGCTCTCTGAGAATAGTCACCTCCATCCGTTGCTGTTTCCCATACAGTGGATCTCAGATTCATCATTCTGGAGGTCCTTCCTTTCCTGTTGATCTTCCCCTACTATTTTTAAAAATACCTATGGAGGAATGTATCTGTTTTGATTGTGGTTATTTTTTTTTTGAAAGCTTTATACCTTGATAGCCTATTGGTCTTTTTCTATCTTGAACTGTTTCAGTTCCTTTTATAAATACAAGTTTATGTAACACACATACATTTGATGTCAACCAGTACACACAATTTTTCTTCAACTTAGCAAATTTTGCGCTGTATTTCATGATTAATTCTGCTTACATAATGGTCACAACACAAGCTCAAAAATCTAGACCCACAAACTGGTTGATCAACCTTTGACAAGGCTGTCTCCCAGAGGGTTGGAAAAGCTGCTATAGGTCTGTTTACCTTTTGGGTAGACTCAATTTAGCTTCCATGGAGTAACCCTCTCCACCCATTATTTGTTTTCTATGCTTTCTTTGAAGGTTTTCCACTTGGATTGTCTCCTGTGATTGCACCGTAGGAATTTAAACTCTATGACACATTGCGTATAAAAACATTTGATTAAATTTTCATTTCTTCTAGTAAAATTTTAAACCACCACCCATTAAAAATCTCACTGACTTGTCTTATGTTTATCTTTTTTTTTATTTTGGTTTTGTTTATTATTCAAAATCGAAACTTAGGATTTCTGCCAGAATTATAGAGTTGATTTATTTTTTTCCCTATCCCTCCAGGTAAAAGTATATAAAAGCTCTGGATATCCTATTAAAGAATTTCAAATATTAGAAAGCTCTAGGTCAGAGAGAAACCTGATTGGTTAGAGATTCCATGACCTGAAGAATTAAAGTGCATTCCTAGCTTTTCTTTCTGCTTTACAGATTGAGTGAATGCTAGTGAGGGCAGCAGCACAAAACTGCCAATAACTGGATAATACTCAATAAAAAAACCTGCTCTCTTTTGCCAAAGGGCCAAAAACTGCGGCTTAACAAAATAGGAAAAAAAATTACATTAATAACCAATCTACTGATTTTAAGTACCACAGAAGAAAGATGGGTACTTCTCATCTCTTCCTACCAGTAAAGGCTGATTACAAGCTTGGCTCCTTCCCTTCCCAAGCTCAATGAAGTCCCATTTATCTCATGAAGCAAAGAAGGGAGAGTCAAGTGTGTGCATCGGTGTGGAGGTCCAGGTGAGCAATAGCAAGGTATATTTATTTCTCTACACCACACATTTTCAGAGTTTGCTAGTATCTAGCATGTGTGCTGGTTTCACATCCCTAGCTCAGTAGTAATGAAGATGCCTCTCCCTTTAGTGCAGTGTTTGTTAGCAGCACTCCACAGACCGGCCATCCCATGAAAAACCAGTGGTGTTCAGGTGGAAGAGGACATCAAGACCCTCCTGTGTCAACAGGTTGTGTATGTGATGTTACTGGAATTAACCTGAACTCATATTCTCAATTCATAGCAATGAGGATTCCAGCAAGAAGCAATTGAGGGTTAGTGAGGATCACAGCCTTCCACTTCATATGACACTCTAGAGGTAGCTCATTTTCCCCATCCAGTGACAGTCTCGTGTCCGATGGTACCAGTGCTTAAAGACTGTAGTGTAAAGAAGATCTAAAATCTGCTAAGACCCAAAGCTTCAGGGTTTCAGTAAAAAGATATTTGTTTACAAGATGTATGAAGATTTCAAACTGTTGATTCATAGCACACAAATCAATGTGAAATAAATGCTAAAGATGTGTCACAAAAAATAGAAAACAAACATAAAATATTTTCACGAACAGTTATGAGATACTTAAAAGTGATAAGTAGGAAGTCTTAGCAGAAAAATAAAAACAAAAATCCAGTGGAGGTTTTAGAATTAAAAACAGAATAACTGAAATAAACTCAGGACTTATGACTTTTGGCAATGGTTAAAGGGGATGGAATGGTAGGTAGCCTAATAAAGAAATTGTGCTGCAGGCCTTGAATGCCCATAGAGAAATAGAAGAGTTTGTTGACCTAACTTCAACTTTCAAATAAAAACAAAGTAGAAATATATCCCAAGTTTAAAAGCAGATGTAATATCTCCTCAATTTTAAGTTTTCAGTGTTTTGAGGTTTCTATCATACTGTTACTGAAATGGTTGCAATTTAAAATTTTCAACAATATGTATGTGTTCAGAATATTCAAAACCCATGTCTTCTTGTAAGCATCAACTTTTGTCATTATTCAGTTCACAGCCTTCCTACCAGATGCAAGGTGATGTCACAGTCACATTGGCCATTTCAATTCACATTTGTTTAGTTTTTGGCAGTGTTAAAGATGTCTCATATTACTTGTTGGTCATTCCTATGCCTTCTCTTAGCATTGGCTATTGAAGTCTTTTACTATTTTAATGAGGCTATTTGTTACTGAGTCCTGGACATTAGTCTCTGTGCCAATTCTTAATCCGCCTGCTGTGATGAAATATCCCAGAGAAAGCAACATAAAGAAGGAA
This sequence comes from Alexandromys fortis, assembly GCF_014885135.2. Lineage (NCBI taxonomy): Eukaryota > Metazoa > Chordata > Mammalia > Rodentia > Cricetidae > Alexandromys > Alexandromys fortis. The sequence goes on from NW_026067997.1 coordinate 3,758,797, forward strand.
GAGTTTGTATTGCCTCACAGTTTTAAGGTTTTATTCCATTATGATGGGGAAGTCACAGTGGCAGGGTCAAGAGGCAGCTAATCACATTGCATTGCTAGTCAGGAAGCTGAGGTTGGGGAATGCTTGTGGTGAGCTCACTTTGTTCTTTTCTGTGCTTCCACAATCTTAGTCCATAGCATAGTAAAACCCATAGTGGACAGATGTTCTCATCTGTCTTAACTTAATTCCCGAGAGATAGACTCAGATAAATCTAGAGCTCTTCAAGTTGGCAATTAAGATTAATCATCACAGTCCTTTAATTAAGAAGTGATTTGCAGACATTCTTGGATCCCCAGCCCCCAAACCATGACATGGAGACTTGTCATTAGCTATGAGTGCCTGACCTCAGTTTAGGCGTGTGCTACTAGCTCTTCTAACTTGTATTAACTTGTCTCTCTTCATCTATGTTTTGCCGCAGGGATTTTTTAACCTTACATTCCGTATGTTCTACCTTCCTGCTTTCTTTTTGATTGGGTGACTGGTGGCTGCCTGTTTGGCTGGCCCCAGTGGTCCCTCCGCGTCTGTTTTCTCTCTATCTCAAGCCTATATTCCTCCTCCTACTTATTATCTCTGTCTATCAGCACCACCTACCCATCTACTGCCTAGTTCTTGGCCATTCAGTTTTTTATTAGACCAATCAGGGGCCTTAGGCAGGCAACCTAATGCAAATGATACACATCTTTACATAGTTTAAGCAAATGCAGCGTAAACAAGTGTAACGCATATTTAGATAGTTCAACAATTATTCTGCAGTGCAAACAAATGTAGCATATTTTTTCTCTAGCTAAACAAATATTAGTTTCCACAACAAATTGTCTTTTAATCCTACTAATATAATTCAACATTATCAGAAATGGTCTGTATCTAAAGAAATTTAAGTCAGGATGCTAAAAAAAATGACTAAATTACCATGTTATCACATTACCATTCGAAATAACCAATATATTTAAGCAACCCAAATATGACTGGCTTACTTCAAAATGTTATTTAGCCTTAAAAGAGTATATTCTGCCACTGCAACATCATAGACAAATCTATTGATGTAGATTCAAAGTTACAGTTTGGCAGATGGAGTCAATCTTGATATTCTATTGCTAACCATGGCAACTATAGTTAATTTATGTTTCAAAATGGCCAAATAAAGGTTTTTGAATGTTTCTGATACAAAGAAATATTAAACATCTCAGGTGTGAATATGTCGCTTAGCTTGGTTTGCTCATTTTACAATGTATGCATGTCTAAAACATCATGTTGTTTTCTATGAATATGTGCAATCACTAAATGTTAACTAGAAATAAAATAAAAATAACGTGCAAAACTATTAAGTTTGCATGTATAAGAAAACATAAAGAAGTATATTAGGACCTAGGTCTTGTCAGGTGAAGAGGTCATTGATATGATACCAATATATTATACATATATATTATCTTCATGCAGGAGAATTGAAATGAGCTCTCATCTCACCAATTAAAAATGTGCATTTCTGCAGGAAGGATAAACTTTGTTCTATAACAACATAAAACAACTATAATTAATATCAATTAATCAATTCAAATTAATTGAATGTTTCATTATAACTCTTAGAGAGGCCTTTTAATATACACGACATAAAAGAAAGCTAAATGTCAATGTCATGGACATGCTAATTACTCTAATCTGATCCTTACATTGTATACTTGTATCAAAATATCCCCTATATCTAAATATACATGCAATTACCATATGTCAATTAAACATAGCAAATACAATAATAGATTAAAGACTTCAATATAAGACTACATTAGTAAAACCACTAGAAGCAAACAGAGAGTAAAAACCCAGGAAATGAATCTTGTCAATGATTTTTTGAAAACAACACACAAAACTTAGGCAAGAAAAGCAAATCAGACAAATGAGATGGTTTCAAAACAGGTGCTTTTATATCACCTAAGATGGAGTAAGAAGAGGCCTGTATCTATGGGGAATATCTCATTCTGTTGATATACTCCCTTAAATACTAGCGGCTTATACAGATTTGAATTTCCTTTCACATTTACGGCAGAATCAAAGGCCAGTGTTTTACGGCTTAGTTCATCTGGCTTTTAGGGAGCACAGAGGCAGAAACCTAACAGCATGAGCTTTCTGTGGGATTTACTATTCCTCCTGAATGGGACACAGACTTTATATTTTACTGCGGTAGTTGCACTTTGGTTCAATACTTTCTTTACCCATTAGTTTGCCCAAGGACTTGGACCTTACAGACACCATTCCTATTAGTGAAGTCAAAGATTAGTGCCGGTCTTGTGGCATAGCTAAACCATTCAAATAAATGTCTTTGAGGCACAGTAGGGAACTATCTAAAGTCAGTATTGATCAATAGACCTGTCTATGGGCAGCGTGGGATTGTGTGTAAAATATTCATGGTTGATAAAGCCTATCAATTTGTGACTTTTTCCTGTTCAAACTGAAGTGGAGAACAATGACACGAGATCCTTAAATATGTGCTTGGCATAGGTTTGATGTGATTAGATAACAGTCGCTTTTGGAGAGATCTTGTTTTTAGAAAATCCAGGCTTCGACACTAAACCCTATTTTCTATTTCCTTTTAGTCTTTTCTTGCAAATATCAACTACCTTCATCCCTTCTTCATTAAGTTTGTCTCTTCTTCCCAAAGCATTTGCCTGTTTCTTCTTGAATTAATTTTTTTTCTTCCTTCTCTTCTTAACTATATTGGAAAATGTTTTGTATAAAGAGAGAAATATATCCTGGTAATAATATCCTATTATTGGGTGTATTCATATGTAAAATGGGCAGCTTCATGGTTTTTGAAAGGCATTTTTATTGCCAATGATTTTAAAAACTCAAGTGACAAAAATGTAAGAAGTAGGAATTATCAATTTGCTGTATGTCCAGTCTCGCGGAAAGTTCTCTTTTGAAAATGGGGAGGAAGTAGAAATCTCAATTCAATAGTCATTCATTCACCCTGCCTCCCACTCTTGCCTTTACCTATTCCCCAGCATTCAGCCCTGACCTCCTACTACTGTTGCTAGAAACTCTAGAATCTATACAGGGGCTGACTAAGGTGAAATATCTGTCTTCAGTGGTTGTGAGGGAGACACCTTACTAACTAGACTGGACAGGTGTCAAATAAAAACACCTCCTACAGGAGTTGTTGCCTCTGTCCTGGCAGGGGTATCAAGGACACAGCCTAGGGCCACGACAGTGTCACTGTGAGAAAAATGTCAAGCAGAAAGCTAGTGGGAGGCCCCTGTGCTCCCCTTTCAGGATACACTCCTCTATTGTGGACATATTTATTTCAAATACAGATTATTGAGAGTGGCTTCCACATTGCACGCGTTGAATTACTCGTTTATTTAACTTGTGTTGGGTTTGACCTAATTTCAGTGCAAGCACTTGGCACATTCAGACCCATAAACGATTTGTTAAAAATATTTCCTTTCCTAATACACATACTACAGTCTCTTGACCTCTTATTGTAATTCAGAAGAATTAAATTTAGGGTCTTATGCTTGCTCTCTTCTGTAGACTGAGACTGTTCATTTGTTTTCCAGCTGCTCAGACCTTCATTAATGAACTATATTAATTCCAACACTATTTGGCCAATAGCATATGCATATTTCTAGCTAACTCTTACATCTTAAATGAACCCATTTCTATTAATCTGTGAATAACCATGAGCCTGTGGCCCAACAGGTAAGGTCTGGGCTGGTGTCTTTCTCCTTTGGCAGCTATAAGTCGTCTGGCTGACTCTGCCTAGTCTCTCTCTATATCTCTGTTCAAATTTCCTACCTGGCTTTACTTTACCAAGTTATTGGCCAAAACATCTTCTTTAATAACTAATGGCAATAAAACATATTCATAGCATACAAAGGGGAATCCCACACCACTCTCCTACTGATTGCTCCTGTTAAGCCAGGACTAGCTGCACCCTGCTTTGAAACTTTGTCTTGCAGATATTCACCTTCTTGTTCTATTCCTACTCTCATTTTTTAGATCCTGTCTTTCTTGTTACTTAGTTCATTTGCATTTACTTTTCTATCATTTTTCATCTCTCATCAAAGAATCAAAGTTTGTGAGAAGAGAGAGAGAGGAACATATTTCTATTTCACAGTATCTCACAAAAACAAAGTCTCCTTTGCATGCTGGTCACATCAGAGCATCTCTATAGCAGAGGGATGCTTAGGAGAAGAGTTGGAGAAAAGGGTAGCTCCAGGAGGTAAGAAAATATGCCCGTGGAAAAACATCAGTATGTCATTACCAAAAGCTGTTACAAGAAAGTACCAATGGGGTGGCTGAAACAACTGAGCTTTATTTTCCAGGGTCTGGGAAGATGCCTCAGTAGGTAAGAATATCTGCTGCCTGAGCATGAACTATAAGTATAAATTCTCAGCCTTCACATAAAAAAGCCAAACAAGCCACTGTAACTCCATCCTTGGGACATGGAGACATGCGGATCTCAGGAGCATGCTGGTCAGTCAGCATTGCTTCAACAGCAAGTTCCCAGTTCAATGAGAGATTTGATGTCCTCATCTGACCTCTGCATGTGTATGTATACAGATATTTGGACCAAACACTCATGTGCATAAATTGCACACACACACACATACACACACGCACACACACACACACAAACACACCTTCATAGGAGATCATCAACCTAAATGCAAGAAGTAAAATAAAACAATAAAAGAAATGTATTTACAATTTTGTATGTCCAAGGTCAGGACGAATGTTTTCCCCTGATGCTGCTTTGGACTGTAGATGGCTGCTCTGATCTGTGTTGTCGTATGGTCCCCTTCAGTGTGTCCTGTTGGATGAACTTATCAGACTGGATTAGAACCATCCTAATGGCTTCATTTAGTTGTTAATTAGTGCTTTAAGCAAGACTTCCAAAGAAACTCATAGTTTAGGATGTTTTGGGTTAGTATTTCAACACGTGAATGTGACATGGCACAAAATAGATTTTAACAAAACCAATTTGTGTTCCATGGGTAAGACATGTTCCTTGCCCCTACAACATGTTGATGAAGTCATATGTCTACATGCAGGCTTAATATCACCTCAGAATTGTGAGTTTCCAACCTTAGCAAATGGTGGTGGTGGGGAGAAAGAGCGATGGGACTGTATGTACAGATTTGCTTACTTCTCTGAGAATGACAATTGTACCTAGAGCCTGTGATTAAGCAGAACAACAGCATTATCACAATGTGTCTCCAGATGATTTGGGAATGCAACTGTGAAGATTGATTTGGCACCATGTAATCCTACAGTGGAGATACTGGCTTCTCAGCGGGCAAATACACGTCCTCAAGGGAGGGAAAGGGGTAAAAAGACAGATTTCCGTGGTGGGAAGGTTCTTTCCTGTTGAGAATGCTAAGAACTTGGAAGAGAAGAGGTAGTGGCATTTGACATTTGGAACATTCTCCCTTCAAAACAGTGCCGTTCCTGGAGGTTGTCCTGCATGTGGGCTGCATTTAACATCAGGGAAGCTTGCTTTGTTTTGAACAGTGAGCCCAATCCTCAATACAAAATCTCCCAGTCTTGAAATGTCTCTTTGCCAACCACCACTCTGACCCATGGTAATAACACAAAATTGATGATTTTCACGGAGTATAAATACATTTATAAAGGCTTGAAAGTGAAGCTTGGTGGTGGAGAGCTTAATGGTCTAGGTTATGCCCATTCTCCCATTCTAGTCTGTAGCTAAGGAATCTTGAAAGGTGAAGAGCAGTTGAGGCAGTGTTCTGAAGAATAGTCTGAGCATTTAACATCAGAAATGTTCCAAATTTTTGTGCTTCATTTGGATTATTTAGCCTTGAAATAGAAACGCCTTTAAAAAACATTAGCATTCTATATTGTTTTATACTAGGAAGAGATATGTAGATATGTGTCTGTGTTTACATGCTCATGTGTGTTCTTATTGTGTGTTAGGCAGAAAACACTCATACTTAGATTTTATCCCAAACTTCTTACATCAAAATTCCTCACAATGTGTCCTGGTTTTCAATAGATTAATAATCCTGGAATGCTGAGCAAGGCACACCAACTTGTCAAGACATTACAATTTGGAAGAAGACTGCTGGGCATGAGATGAAACTCAATATAAAAATTTGCTGGAAGCATCAGACGTGTCATTTCACATAAAGTTGCAGACTACAAATTTCTTAAAATGACAGGCAAATTTATGTACAGTGGTGAAAATAATAATGGCTGACAATTTATAGTTTACAGATAGCTTAATGGACTTGTAGTTGTTTCGTGTAGTAGACTCATTCAGGCCAATCATTCTTGAAATGACTGTGCACTGGAACCTCCAGATTCTGGGTTTTGCCCCTAGGTTTCTGATTTGGGAGGTCTGAGCAAATTCTGCAATTTACATCTTTACAAATTCTCAGGGAGACTTATGCTGCATTTGGGAACTCTGCTCAATGAGAGGGTGCTTTAAGAAAACATGTAAGTGAGGAATACCTTTCAAGTACATCTTATTGATAAATCTCTAAAATTCCTCTTCCCAGTCAGTAGTTAATGATTATTACAATGGCATAGACAGATACATATAGAGAGATGTGGGATCGTTAAACACTAATGATCAAAAGAGAACTGAGTGTTCTTTCCCCAATGTGTAAGTCAGTTGGTCAAAGCATGAACTGTTTTCTTCTTCCATAAGAATGATGCCTTGGTATTCACAGCTAAAGTGTAGTCTATTCATTTAGCTAATAAAACTGGTGGTGAGCAGTTCTCAAGCCAGTTCAAATAAACCAGTGTTATATGTGGCTCTTCACTTTTACAAAATAAAATTTATGCTTATACAAATTGGTCATTTCCTAGAAAAAAAATAGACTAGCTGGGCCAAAGAAGGTTGTCCGTAGCTATATACAAAGATAGGTCAACACAAAGTAGGAAATTCTTTTATGTTTTCAGTTAGAAGCAATTAACTTTAAGTGTGCTCACATCACAATGGAGAGCTTCCTGGCTGCTCCAACTCTTTTTTGCTTTCAAGGCTAAACAGCAATATTTGTTTGGGTTTAAGTACCAAGTATAACACTGATGTTGATTGTTAGTGAATACTCACCTGGAAAGACTGGGGAAAGAAAGTTTCTACTGTTATTATATTACAATATATGTAAAATTTGCTAGATATTTAGGTTTTCTTGTTTGTACTCCATTTGACTTTCTGCAGTTGCTCAGTAATTTATACATTTAATCTTGGTTAGTCTCTTGATTATGGTTGACTATAATATCTCATTTTAATTGATTTATCTGTATTCATTTTTTCTTTTCATACTGAATTTTATTTATTCACATCTAGTCTCTTTCTGTGATTATCCTACTGTAGCAGAAGCCAAGTGATTATTATAAACATTGTGATTTTTACAAACAGGTTTATTTTTGAAAAGCATCACAAACTTAGGGACTCCCTATATTCTTACTTATATATTGCGTTTATGCTGTGACTGGAGAGCGTTGTCCATTATCTGCTGAATTTATTGAAATTTGCTTTGGGGCCTCACAGTGGGAGGCTCTATCTTTGCATATGTTTAGGGAGGATGTGTATCCTCTAATTAGTAAGCTAGTGATTTTGTGTGAGAATTTGCTAACTCTGATAGTACCTCTATTGAATATACAAAAAGTACGCCCACCTCTTTTGCTATGATTCTCCATTTTCCAACTACTTTTTTAATTCCACTAATAATGTTGACAATATATTTTAAGATTCCATTTTTCCTCTGCTAACAACAGTTTATTATGGTAGCTGTAAACCGTAGATTGCTAACCAATATTATTTCCCGCAGCTTGCCTGAATTTACCTGTAATTTTAAGAAATTTGTAGTCTGAAACTTCATGTGAGCTGACATTTTTATGCCTTCAGCAAATTGTCAGAGGATGCAGTTTGTTGAGTTTTTCCCATCATGCTCAGCAGCTGTTCTCCAAACGTTGATGACTTGACAGTTCAGAATGCCCCTGCTGGTTCTATCTCCAGGTAATAATGTAAATTGGTCTAAGAATATAGTCTATACTATCTGGATCCTGAATAAAACTGGCTATCAGTTATTCTTACCTTAGTAATTTCTCTTCTCCTAAAAATGTTAAGACCAGACCAACATGAGATTACTACCGGAATATACAGTCATACTGTGTGTCGTGTGAAACCCAGACAGACCTGGGCCCTGACGCATGACTGTGAAGCCAGTCTTTCTACAGAAAATAAAACTCAAACCTTTCAAAAATTGGGTGCACAATTTTTGAAGGGATCCAATTTTACATGCTATCTCTGATGGTTTCATCATAGCCAAAAACTGCAAAGCAAAGTATCCACCGCTGCTTAAGCTCCCAAAGTGAGCTCCTCTGGCATCTCCAACTGCTGCAGTTTTATATTTTGGTTATTAAGAATAGCTACTAAGTTATCGAAATTGTACTACCTATAGGGAGAAATACAAAGTAAATAATATATAAGGTTTATTTTCTGCTGAAAATAAAAAGAAAAATCTCTCTCTTTCCTTAGATCATTTGTATCATAACTGTGTTGCAAATCTTTTTTCTGTGTATGAGAAGTGTGTATGAATCTTTGGAAAAGCTATTAAGTCTCATATTTCTCAAGGTCATGGGGAATCTATTTGAAGTATAATCATTACTGAACTTAGCAGTCATCCTGTTAGAAGAGCCTAACTTTTTTCTGTTAATTTCTGGAGATAGGGACTCACCGTAGGTCAGTCATGCCTTAAGTTCATAATTCTCTTGCCTCAGTCTCTCCAATGCTCCACCACATCTGGCTAGCTACTATCTTGTATGGCCTATTGTTCCAAATTGTAAATATGCCCTTTGTCATAAACATATGAGGTTGTGTTTTCTTTTGGCTAGAACAGTCTCAGATGGCCCCAACTCCCAGGTTAATTTAGGACTAACTCTTTAATAGATAACGTCTCACCTGGGATTATTGTTTACCTTGAGGGTATTGGATGGTTTCTGTTTGGCTGTTGGGATCTTTTAGTCCTTTCTGCCACATCATGGATTTCCTTAGATGTGCAGTACATCATGCTCCAATGCTCTGCAATAAAACTTGCCCATTCAATATTTATGCAAAGACTTCTGGATGATCTGGGGTCTCTGTTCCTTTTCTGAGACAAGGTCTTGCTATATAAAACAGGCTGTCCTGAAACTTGGAATCCTATTGTCTTGGCTTCCTGAGTATTTGGCTTTGAAGTGCATGCAACATGCCCAACTGGATGGTTTTTACTTTAAGCAAATTTTTCTAATACATATTTGCTATATTTGTAGATAGTGTCTAGTTGAACACTCTGAATATTTTTATACCAGTGTGTTGAAAAAGTAGCTTGACTTGAGAGAAATTGGCTTGCCAAAATTTATGCACCTTATAATTGCAAAAAAGGATTTGAATGTGCAATTCTCCGTTTCCACAGCTTATTAATTTCATTCTGCAACATATCATTAATTTATTTACCTGTTTCCACACTGCGTTCATAAACATTTACTTGTTATTGTTGAAGTGGGTTTTCTCACTAGATTCACTCAATTGACTTGAGGACCAGATCTTGAGTCTTGAGTGAAAGCATTTTTTTTTAATAACAGAAACCCTAATTCCGAGCCAGCACGCCATGATGTTATGTATGTGGTAATAATGAACATTCTGATTTCTGGAAGAATGGACTCACAACCTTTGTTTAATGCATTTTGCAGAGCCCAAAGCAGTCATAAACAGCTGGAATATTACCTGCTAAATGACTGTCTTCCTTTCTTTTCATTGCTTTAGCAATAGAAACAGACTCAAATTAACTGATCGGTGTGTTCTCTCTTTTATAGTGCCTTAAGTTTTGTATTCAAATATCAGTCTCTACTGGGATAGCTCAAAAAAATATCAAATAGCCTTCCTGTCTGAAATTCCAGTGCAAAATGAAAGCTAAAGCTTATGAAAACATAAAGTTCTTTATATTATATAAATCTGATTTAAATTATTATGTCATTACTTTTATCTTTTATGTTCTTTTTATGTACTTTTCTCTCCGTGGGACAATTAAAACCTGTTTCTAAAACTCTATGCACCCAGATTCATACAAATTCAGAATGTTGACATATTTATGTCTTTTTATAGCTTTTATGAATGTTCAAATATGACAAATTCAAGATAGAGTTAGCATAAGGCTGTTAGAAATGGAAATGACATCATCAAATGAAGTACTTTCTGCAGGCAAAGCATTTACAGGGTTTTTAGGCAGGAGGAATTCTCAGTTAAGCAAGAAGGAATTTGTTGCTATTGCCTTTGGTGCTCCACATTTTTTGGGGGTGGGGGTCATCCATCCAGACAAACTATCTCTGTTAGGTCCCTGGTGTTGGTGAAGGATGAGTTCAGATTCTCTGGAAATGTGCTGACCCTCACCACCGTACCTGATCCTAATTTTACCACAGCTAGAGCTGTAAGGAGCCTTAGTGGTGATCAGAGTTTTTACAATATACCTTAAATTGAGTTGAGTAACTGAAGAAACCTGTCCTTCTTTTCAAGAGTCTAAAAAAGCAATCATCAAAGACAGCTGTTTCTGAAAACCTTCTAGTTCCTCTTTACCAAGGCTTCCAACGTTCTCCTTACTTTACTAACCAATAATTCACGTATTCCTGCCAACCATGCCAGGCTACCAGTGGACCAAAGCAACACCTACATATAACCCCTGTTCTTTAAGTCGGACATCTCACACAGACATTTGCTGTTATCGTTCAATCTTAACCCAGGGCCTTGTGCAAGCTCTCTTCTCACAATGTGTTTCCTCCCCCACTCCTCACATGGACCTTGGTAAGCGGCAGTCCAGTCATTATCAGGGTCATCTCTTCTCTGGAGAATGTAGGAGAATAGTTTTCCTCATTCTTTCTGGCCAGCAGAACTCATTTTGTGGTTTCAAGGATTCCTATTAGAATATATATCCTTACATAGAATATATATTGAGGAATTACCTCTGGTATCTCTGTGGTACAACTATGCTCTTTGTAACCCTTCATAGTTTTCTCTGATATTAAAATACCTTTAATTTGCCTTCATTTTGGAAAGAAAATACCACGAGTATTTGGGATTCAGAGTTCTTAAAATCCTGATTTAATATTAAAAAAAATTTAATATTATATTCTCACTCTATGAGAATCCAATCATTAATTAGATCAGAGTTCGTCCATATGTGCTATGGTGCTTCTTTCTTATCACTTTCAAAATTTGTGATTTACCATTGTCTTAATTATTTCTATTGCGGTAAATATCACCACAGTGTCTTTACATTTCCCTTTTCTAGTAGCTTTCATAATTATGTATTTAATCAAATTAAGAAATGTTTCAACTATTACCTTTCAAAATAATTTTCCATTGTTTTCTATCTCTACTTCCCTGTGTTTCACTGACACATATATTGGATAAATTGATATCATTTAGTTATTCCCTCGTCTCAACTACCATTTCCCAATATTTTGTTTCTCTGCTCTTCACTTCAGGTAGTTTTATTTTTACTTGTTTATATTTACTGAAAAATTATGATATGATAATAGGGAGAGTTTAGGGTGTTTTAGAAACCCATATTGGCTAGACATGGTGGTTTCTGTCTATAATACTGATGGATATAAGCTGGAAGTAGGCTGGATATGAGTTCAAAGCTAGCCTGGACTACATAATGAGAGCTTATCTCAAGCAAAACAAAAGAAAAAATCTTACATGAAATATAAGTAATTTAGAAACATATCTAGAAATGATATTCAAGTTGGGATTGAAATCACCATGAGGATTATCTAAACAATGGAGGAAAAAGCAAAGAAAAAGTATTAGGTTTAGGAAGAATTTAAACAGTGACCCCCAGAGAAGGAACAACGTAAAAAATTCAAAGATGTGAAGGGAATTGAGAATGGAGACATCCTAGAACATGAGGAAAATTGTGGATCGAATGTGGAAACCACAGTGTATAGTGAAATCCATTGTACACCTGCTCTTGTACTGGAGACCAGCCTGTCTGCGTAGTTCTAGTTGTTATACATTTGAGAGAAGCCCAGACAGGCTGGAGGGAGACAGATAAGAAAATAAAAAGGATTATAAGAACCATAGGGGATGGAGGACACCAATGAAACAAGGCCTTCTAAACACAGAAGAACCATCACATATATGAACTCAAAGGGACTGTGGCAGCATGCAAACAGCCTGCTTAGGTCCATACCACAGCACCAGGAGAAGTGGACATACATCCCATCCCTAATCTAGGAGCTCTTTCCAATTGGTAACCAGTTGCAAATGAAGAATTAGTTTTCTCCAACAAAATCTCATTGAGGATGCAAACCACACCTAAAGGCAGGACTTGTACTCAACAATAGATGGCCAAAATAAATGAACTCAATGGCACCCTTGGGAGTTTCTTTCTCGTAATATTTTTTCAGCACAATTTTTAAACTTATAATTTTTTGTGCATACATTGTAGTTTATGACTTTGTAATTTTTTAACAGGATTCCTGTGTCTGTGAATGTAGATGTCTCCGTATCAATATTTATTATTTGGATGTTTATTTGGTTCCTTTTTTCCTGTTTGTTTGTTGTTGTTTTTCTATGCTAATTTGTTTGGTTTTGTTTTATCTTATTTTATTATCACTGTTTAGCTGCCTGTTAATTTTCCAGCAAGAGACAGAAAGTTGGAAAACTGTGCATCCTGATGGAAAGGGAGCTGGGGAGGATCTTGTAGGAGTTGAGGAAGAAGAAAGAGTAATCAGAAAACACTGTATGAAAATATCTCCTTTTATTAAAAGATAAATAGAAAGAAATATTATTGATATCAAATATAATAAACTTATGTCCCATACCATGACTGAACATATCAGTTAAAACTAGACACGTAATTGCAAGTAGTAATGAGATGCGTGAATCTCATATAGATCTAGTTGTGTAAAAAAAGAGAGAAAACTACAATTATAGCAAAGTACACATTATATAGGGCTCTAAGCAAAAAAAAAAAAGTAACTTAAGTTCTTCCTATAGTTCTTTCCTATTGCTGATGAAAGAAACAGAAAACAACACCAGCAAACTAATGCTAGCTTAAGGAAACTTTCTCCTGTCTTAAGAATCTGTTTAGTTAGACTTGAGGTATTCTCAGCAAACATTCATTCTTCCTCGGTTTCTTCCTACCATACTTCCCTGACTCTGTCTTCTCCAGGTTCACAAAAAAGCTCATGGGATGCGTCAGCATGGAGGATAGTGGCAGGAGTCTGGGACCATGACAGTTTTCCTGGTGGAGACTGGCTGACATTCACTGCAACAAGACCTGGGCTTGTATAACGTCTTGCATGTCATCATAACATAGACAGTGCGTGACGGCTCTCCTTACCGACTGTCTTAACTGAAGGCATGATTGAACTTTTAGGTCTGGCCGCAGCATCATTTATTTAATCCAGTGTTGAGATATTCCTTTTAGCCTTTTGATTCCATTGTTACTTTTTTCCTTTGTCATGATAAAAGAACTTCCATGGCCATCCAGGAGCATCTAAGAACTAGATTATTTTAACATTGCAGGGAGGATGTACCACAATGGAAGAAATGTACCACCAAGTTGAAAATATGACAGCTCCTTAGTTTTTCTTTTCCTTAACACCCTGTCCTTCATCACATTCCCTTAGTCCTTAGATCTCGCCTTCCAATAGAAAACCCAAACCTGACCAATTATTTTCTTGGTCAGTTGCCAAGTTGTTTTTATTTTTTTCTCTCTATTGCCTCTTTCAAAGTAATGCTTATATAACTCATGAGCATGAGTCATTTCTGTAGACAGGGGAGCCTTCCTTACTCATTAAGTCTTAACTATGAAGCCTAATGCAAATCACTGTGAAGTGAGGAATCTAAATCTGCAATGAAAAGCAAGCAATAATGTCCTTGCTTATAGCTATATCCTTCTTGTAGTGCAGCTTACATGAAGCACTTAGTGACATAAACAAAACAAAGCATGATTTTTATATACAACAATAAACAGAATTCCATTGTCCATTCAATATCATGGTTGGCTAAACTGTCGTCTAAGCTTTCAGAGAGAGCATGGGAACGCCTATAGAAGACTGCGGGTGAAAGAATGTGGTAAATGCCTTTGAAAGCATCCTGGGGCCCTCTTCAACACTGCATGTTGTGATCCCCAGCATTCCACGTTTCATTAAATTTGAATATCAAGCAAGAACAATTTAGTTTCACTCCCCGAATATTTCAGAGAGAAATTGTGGAAGCTCTCATGTTGAATTTAGATAATGCTCAACACTTTGGACTGAAAGAAAACGCCAAGAAAACAAAGTTGTAGCAGAAGAGACACCGGGCTCTAACACTTTGCCCTCAAGGCATTTAATGAAACATTCACAGGGGAACATGCTACTGCGTTTAGAACAAACAGTGTTCCTTTATTCTCAAAACTTCAACATCAAAACTTGTATGTTCACTTATTCTGGCACACAGGTAGTTCCTCAGAGAAGACTGGCAATAAATACCAAGTTCTAAAAACAGCACTTAGATACTATCCTTCTCTTGCCTACTTTGAATTTTTTTTTTTCTGTTGACATTTAATGATTCTGGAGGTTTACTGTTCCTTTCATCAACCTGGAATTCAATCACCTTGAGCTGAAATTTTTTAAATATGTCAGAAATATATCTGAATGAATGCAACTGATAGGCTGAGGGTAGTTTTTTATTTTGGAATGAGTAAGGTTATTGTGGAATATTAAAAGTCATAACTTGGGGAATTTGGGGAGCTACTCCAGTTGTTTCATTTACTGTTCTGGTATAAGCTATATAAAATTTCCCATTTTGAAAGGTTGTTGAAAAAAAAAGATATCTCTGAAGCAATAGGTGATTGTGCCTTGGAAAAGGACCTTTGGTGCTGCAGAAACAGAGATGAAACAAGCACATTGAAACAGGCATTTGAGTTTTTTTTTTTTTTTTTTTTTTTTGCATACTTCTGCAAAGCTTGAGTTAGCAGAGACGGCTGTTTACTTCAAGCAGCCTGCCAAGGAAGCCATGGCCTGCCATGATCACAATGCCATTGGCTGGACCTAGTCACCCCCTTAAAGCCTTGATTGTATCCAAATAATTTCTTAGAACATGTAGATGTTTCAAATGAGAAATATTGGCAAATCTACAAACTAGTTTGGAGGAAAGATGTGATGGCAAAGAACCTAAATTTTGATTGTCTAAGTGAAGATTTTGATAAGCAAGTATAGGCAATCACTTGGTAGCAAAGTCTATTGAAACTGTGTTTTGCTTTAACATTTGTAGATTATCTTCGATTATAACATTAATTTTTCTACAAAGTACTGCATATGTCTAACTCAGTAATGCTACTTCAGGTTAAAAGAGGAATGCCGGCTGTGAAGGATTTGGTTCACTGTCAAAACTGTTCAAAAAATTGTTCTGTCTAGACAGCCCCCCTTTTTGTTTGTGTCCTTAATAAAAATATCAATAAAGGAGTACTATATAACACATAGTAGCAATGGAGACTGGCAGGAGGGGGGGATGGGATACCTCTTTCCCTTCTTCTTGCTATCTGCCAGGCATGGCAGTCTATGTTTAATGACCCACTTCTCAGGCAAAGGTGTCAGTAACCTGTCTGATGAATAACTCAGGGAAATAATACTTTAAGCCAGTATTATTTTATAGATATAAATTTATCTGTTGTTCCTACCTGCCCCTTAAATGACTCCCTTATATGTAGAGACAGGCACACCAGTCATACAAATTGTGTTTAAGATGTCAGTAGCAGCCCAGTGTTTGAAAGTAGTTGACAGACAGGAATATTATCGAGTTCTAAAGTATGCCGTGGTCTTCAACTTCACCAGCTAACTGAGGAACATCGATGCTTTATGCTCAGAAGTTTCTAATATGTGCACAAAGTCATCAAAATTATATGAGTATGCTGGATTCTCACTTCTGGCTTGACACCATGGTACATCTACTTTTAGAAAGTGAAATCATAGCTTCGGAGATAAAGGGAAGGTTGTCTCGCTAGGCAGAAAGTAAACGAGCTAACATTCAGAGACCAGAAGTACACCACCGAGGCTGAAGCAGGGTCTGAGAGCATGTTTTCTAGGCAGATTTGATTGATCTGCAGCTGACAATGCCACAAATTAGAAGTCCTGTAGAGACTGAACACATCACCTGACATACTATTACAGCTAATTTGTTTATGTGAAAGAAATAAACAAAAATGCACTCAAAGAGAACAAGAATAGCTATTGTCAGCTTCATTAATTTTTTGTCGCATCTTGCAAATTATTAGTCCTCTGTGGATAGAATTGGTTGATGAGGTCATGTGGTCATTACAGCATTGTTCCTTGTTTTCAATGTAGTTTCTTGTTAATGTGTAACCCCAGAGAAAGCCTTGCCTTGTCTTCATACAAAAGGTCATGCATTCCTTTTACTATTAGCTTGTTTTTCTCTATAAGTACTCTTATGTACATGGTATTCCTGTTTGCATTCTTCTCAGTTTGGGAAAGGTGCTTTATTGAAGTAGCTACATGGTTTATCGGCTGTCTACTCAGTGTCTGCTCATCATTCTGATAACAAACATACCCCAAGTTAGCTAGGCTATGCTTCAGGTACTAAAGATCAGTCATGCTTCATAAGGTACCTACTATTTAAATACTGTCAGCCCTCTATGTATCTGGGTTCTGTAATCATGAGTTTAGTCAACCATAGAACCATGGGTTAAAATATTTAAAAAAAATTCTTGCATCTGTACCAACCACATTTGGCCAGTTCTTTCTGTCATTATTCCACCATTTACATTGCATTAGATATTACATGGAATCTATAGAGAATTTTAAAACACACAGAAGAGTATTACTGAATATGTACAAATACTGTGTTCTATGAAAGAGCCTTGGGCGTTCATGGAGTTTTGGTATAAGTAGTGATCTTGAAAACCATCCTGTGCAGACACTGACTGTATATTCTTCAAGGTTTATGCCGTCTATTGAAATTGGCTCATGTACACTGCCTTCTCTTTGTAAATATTTGGGAATGATCCAGTTACCTCCAAGGTTTGATTATGTATATGATTTCCACATGCAAATTTCTCAGTGTAAAGGACGGTCTACGTCACGTTGGATAGATTTGTATGTCAAGTCACTTCAGATACGTTGGCCACAGGAGAAATGACTAGCTGTGGAAGAGATCTGTTTTCCTCTGAGAAGTCTATTAAGACTCTTTTAGGAACTCTGAAAATATGAGTAGAGCATAATAGATTCCTCTAACATATCCAGAAGTGGAAATCCTATGCCATGAATGGAATATGCCTTGACTGTTTTCCATGCTTCAAACCCTGAACTGATAGCACAATGCAACTTGAAACAACAGGCCAAGGACAAAATGTTATCAACAAGGAAATATAATTTCAAACACTTTCAAGACTAGGTTCAATTATAATGTCAGAAAGAGGTGGGGCCACGTTTATATTCTAATTTCCTTGCTTAGTATATTATACTGCTTCCAAAGTTATAGGGAAGACCAAGTCCAAAAGGAATTAGCTACACTTTAATTACAAGTCTCCTAGATTGTAATCCAAAATTCTTTAAAATACAAGATATCGCTTCAAGAAGCATTTTCTGTGATTAGATAATTATACTATTCTTTAACACATAATACATGCAAGGAATTAGTGAACGGTTTAAATAGAGATCCTACTATAACTCTTAACACAAAATGTGATCTCAAGACCTTATTGTTGAGACTGTTAATTTACTAACTATAGGTGACTTTCTGGGATGAATCAAGTAAATAACTTGCTAATTCCAAAGGCAAAATTCAGATGCATCTATTCTTAAATTCTCCTTGGGTATCATCACATTTTATCTTTTGGGGAATAAATATATTTTTAAATTTTATTTATATATATAATATGTTACATAAATATATAAATTATATATATATATATATGCAGATAAGGAGCTATTTGGTGGAGTAAGGGCAAATGCACAGTGAGAAGAAATGTGAAGCATATGAGTCAAATATCTTCAGAGTTTGGCGATAAGCATGCAGAATATCATAATGAAACTTATTATCCTGTGCCAACTAAAGGAAAGTAAGAGTAATAAATGTTATATGCAATCTAAACAAAACAAGTTTAGAAGTCATAATACTAATAATTCCCAGAACTCAGCGATGTGGAACTGAGAGAGCCTAAACAAGAAGGATGAAGAATGGAAGAAGAAAGTATGGAATATATACATATTAGAGTACTACTCAGCAGTAAAAAACAAGGACTTCTTAAAGTTTGCAGGCAAATGGATGGAAATAGAAAACACTATCCTTAGTGAGGTAAGCCAGACCCAAAAAGAGGAACATGGAATGTACTCACTCATATTTGGTTTCTAGCCATAAATAAAGGACACTGAGCCTATAATTCGGGTTCTTAGAGAAGCTAAATAAGAAGGACAACCCAAAGAAAAACATATAGGCATCCTCCTGAATATTAACCTTCATCAGGCGATGAAAGGAGACAGAGACAGAGACCCACATTGGAGCACCGGAC